>NC_047121.1:48149898-48254898 GCF_902500255.1 Thalassophryne amazonica
AATTTCTCAGATAGTCACACGACTGAAAAACCACCGAAAGCCGGCAAATTTGCACTTTTTTTTAAAGTACAAATTTGACGGCATTGGTCAAAAAGAAGTAAACAAATGAACACACTGCAACCTGAGTGTCATGTAAGTACTTGAGACCTTCCCCGTGTCAGAACACTCCTTTAATTAGGCTTTAATTGCCTTATTAGCACTGGCTATCGATGGAAGCGAGAATGCAGAAAGAAGAAAAAGGTCAGGCATGAAGCAGCGCTGAAAAGGAGGCACGATACTGGGGCATGTAAACAAGGATGGGCAAAAGGGTAGGCCAAGTACACAAGGGCACAGCATCCACCTCGAGACATGCAGACACAACTGCACCCACACGCCAATCAAAGTGGGGTCATCTCTGTTGGGAAAGACTTGTCAGATGGTATAAAAGGCAAAGATAAGACAGGTTGCAGATCCATTGCTACTCCTTCAAAAACAGGCACGGTGGTGTGGCCGGGCAATTGACCCTTCACCCTGACCTCTTTACAACAAGGGAGATGGACAAGGTAGAGGAGGAGCAGCAACGAAAAATGATGAATGAGAGTGATGTGGAAAAGGAAAAGAATGTGCAAGTTGTGGAGCAGACAGGGAGGCAGGACAAAATTAGGACAAAGATTAAGAGGGAACTAAAAGGCCACAGTATACAGTCCTCAGAGGACTCTGTCCCTCAATAACACTCACTGAAAAGAACCAGTTGAGGAGGTTTGGTTATCTGATTATCATGCTTCCCTTTGAGGCTTTTTTGTTTGTTTGTTTGTTTGGCATGTCCAACTGGGACAAAACCAGATCCACAACATGCTGGAGGGATTATTTATTCCATCTCGCAAGAGAATGCCTTGGGTTACCCCTGGAGGAGTTGGAAGATGTGGCTGAGAAGAGGGACATGTGGTCTAGCTTAATTCAACATGCTGCCACTATGACCTGGTCTGGGATAAGGCAGAAAAATAAATAGATGGGTGGGTATTAATTTGCTTGGGGGGGGGGTACATCACGTCCCATCAGAAGCAACCACAGAAAAATAGTGCTCATTAATTCAGCATTGACACGATGCTGGTTTATATACATTTTATCCTGAAATATGAAAGTAGATTTTTAGAATCAAACAAACATTCACAAGAAGCAACTTCAGAATGAGCAACAATTACACAGATGGCCTGGACAATGATGCAAAACATTGATATTTAGCTAAAGGCTGCTGGACTGGAGTCACGCCCATACTAACAGCCAGCAGTTTGGAAGGACAACTGCAAAACATTGGCAATAAACAGAATTATTCTGATATAAAGTAATACCAACTTGTTGATATTTCTTGTTGGTAGTGTCATATTGTTGTATCAGAGATCTATTTACATACTGGGCCTCTAAATGTCTTTATCTGTGTTTCCCCCAGAATTTTTTCTGGCCCAGCATAGGGGATGGGGGTGGGGAGGGCAGTTGCTCAAATCACAAGGAGCATTGTGCATAAAAATGTGAGGCATTCAGAAACACAAAAGTAACATCATGTGATCATTATTTTAGGAAATCTAAATAATGCCAAGCTTGATTATTGGTTTGAAATGTACATTTCAAATAAAAACATACATTTGCATATTTCTTTGAAAACACATTTTTTTTTCCAATGACTGGGTATATCACATCCAGGAGGCAAATTATATGTGCATGTTAAAAAAATAATAAATTGGTTGACATATTTATCCAACTAATCACAATGCATTTTATTTGGCAAAGTAACACAGCAAAATTTGTATCATAACACTACTTCTAAATCTTCTACAACAGAATGCAAGGTACCTCAGGGCTCTGTTCTTGGTCCTTTGTTATTTTTGCTTTACATCACACCTTGGATAGGTGGTATGAAATGTGAAATTTCTTCACACTCAGCTTTACATGGCCATTAACTCAAGTGATATTATATATTAAAGAATTTAGAAGATTGCCTGGTTTCTGTGAAAAACTGGATGTCATAATTCCCCACTTCTAAACTCACAGATGACTGAGGTCAAGTGAGGCAGACACCACTATGATCCCGTGACATCATTATTTGATACACTTTTCATCCTCTTCACTTAGTTCAGAGTGCTGTTGCTGCTGGAGTTCTAAACAGTTGAAGAAAAATTGCCCATATTACACTGGTTTTATCCTCACTTCACTGGCTTCCTGTAAATATGAAGTCAAATTTTAATGTGTTGCCAACATATAAAATTCTAAATAGACTAGCGTCCTTTTTATATGATAGCACTTGCGAAACCTTACGTACCTCCCTGTGCTTCACATTCTCAGAATGTGGAAATACAGTCTGTTCAAAATGTTTAAAAAATAATCAGGCCACAGGGCTTTATTTTATCATCTTCCTTTTCTCTGGCAGTCTGCCAGCTGAGAAAAGATACTCCAACTCTGATTCCTTTAAATCCAGACTGAAGATATTTGTTCTTGTTCTCTCAAAATTATAATTAGCTGCAATGCATCGACGTCTTATCGCTCATATTTATTAATCATGTCACTCAACAGGAAGGATTCAGTCTCACTAAACTCTAATACTGGGAAGTGTTAACTGATTAGCATGTACACAGTTTTTGATGTTAAAGCATGTTAAAACCTTGGATACTGTTCATTTCTGTTTTGTATTCTATCCAGACTGCTGCCTAGCGATATCCAGTCCACCAGGATGGATTGCTGTTGACAAATTCTTTGAGAGGGACGTCAGTGGAACTGGGGAGGTCACAAGAAGGCCAGATGATGCAAAAACAAGGTGCTGAGTGATCTGCTAGATATCTGGATGTCACCGACATGGTGGTCTGGAGAATAGAGAAGTGTGCTTGTGACCGGAGGATCTACTTGAGGTTTCTTCCTCAGAGGGAGTTTTTCCTTACCACTGTTGCTCTGGGGGTTGATAAGGTTAGACCCCATGTAACAATAAGAAATATACTCAAAACCTGGATTAATCTTTTTAGTCACATAGCACTACTATTATTCTGAACACTACTGTATATGATCGTGTTTCTTCAGCAAAACATTCTATCTTTTTGTTACCATGAGGCTGTCCTTCACACGTCCAATATCATCAGCAGATACAGTATTCATCTGATGTCTTTTGTCCACACGCTGAACATTTTCACACTGCCAGGACCTAAACTGGCTGTTTCTACAAGCTCTTTGGTGCAGACTTTTCAGGCTCAGCAGTCAATTCCTCTCGATGTGAATCACAGAATGTCCCCTCCATAGGCAGAAATAGCACAATTGTGCATAGAAGCACTTTGCTCATCTTAACTCCCACATTATGAAGCAAACGCTACTCCAGTACTGCACAGGGCATTATGGGAAGTTGCGAAATAGACTATATAAACACAAGAATTTCTGGAACTAAGAATGTCACTTCAATAATGCAAAATGTGATTGGAAGGCAGTTAGGTTGAGAATAAACTCCTAGATGTCACGTATCTGAGTGGCTGTATTCCTGCATCAATGTACAGACAGGCTGCAAAGGAATTTTTAGACCCAAGGAAATCACTTTGCAAGAAACTGATAGACTTCATGACTGCATGATCTGGTCAATCAATCCACAATGCCTGGATCACCCACTCATCAATACTTGGTTAAGATCATACAATACAGCAGTATAAACTCTACATTTCCCAAGATGTTTGTGTTTTTCCCCTTGTGCCACCCTGTATCATACATACCTCCCTTTTAAAATTCATGGATTGCACCGAGGGTGCTAGCTAATTTCATTTTCAATTTCCATTCTACTGACAGCAATCTTGTGAGTGCCATTGCTGCCATTTGTTATTTTCATTAGCCTGTGGCTAGTAATATCCGTTTCAACTTTCATTCCACCGAGGCAGACAACAAAGAACTTCAAAGATGCAAAAACACGAGTGGAGTTGAAGCTCGGCACAGAAAAACATCGAACAATAAAACTGACATCTGTTACACAGGCCAAACAGAAAGAAGTACTGGTGTTTTTGTTTGTTTTCTTTAAAATCGACATTGTAGGCGTCACCAATTCATCTGTCGCTATATCTAACTTTACTTTGTGAAGTTATGCTATAAAAGGCAGCCAGTGGGAGTGAAGCTTTTCTGCAGAGGCAATACAGTAACTTACCTTTGCACTATAATATCCACCTCTTCACCTGCCACCCACTACACGCGTTACCTAAAAGAGAACGCTGCATTTGGGGCTAGCATTGATGTATGTGTACTGTCTTCTCCCCTCTTCCATGTGCATGCTAGTGTGATTGTACACCTTTGTACTGCAACTGTTCTATCCATGTTTGTGCATGTGAGCGGTGCGTCGCCGTCGAATCGATCCATCGGTGGGAAACACAGGCGTGTTTCTTCTTTTCCTCAACATCGTTCCCCAGTCTCATTAGAACCCATTCAGTCAATCAAGCATGAATCCCGAACACAATAACATGCAAAGTGCTTTGTCTGGGTGTAATTGGCCTTGCCAGAGCTGTTTTTCTCCAACGGTTAGCTTCACTCGCTTCTCCCAGACCGCAGCCAGGAGCCCTGTCCAAGAAATGCAGCTGGCGTGAGGAGGATAGAGAGATGAAAGGAGAAGGAAGGGGTAAAAAAAAAAGGCTGCTGACAGATTAGTAAGACAGGGAAGTGTGGAATACGGCTGCTTCTTTTGTGGGTTAATTTGGGAAATATAAAAGTCATTTGAGCAATTTTTACACCAGGTTCTGCCGCCGTTCTCTCGCACATTATCAGTGCGTCTGTGCGCTCACCCAGAACTCCTGTCTGTCACAATCGCACATATTCTTCATTACCATGACAAACCGATTGACATCCCCACCACCCCCCCACCCCCCCCCACACACACACAGAGAGAAAGAAAGGGATGATGGGAGATGGATAACACGTCGGCACACAAATCCAGCATGGCGTATCCCCGCAGGAGAAAGTGTTTGTTCGCGATGATGGCTGACACAGCTGACTGACGCTTTCCTTCTTTCCAACCAAACAGGCAATCTGCTGAAATTGTGCAGTGACACTGTTGATTTAGCAGATATTCAGCGGATGCTTTTGACACAGTGTGATGCTGCAGTGGGACCAATGGTGCAAGGAAATGCAGGGCGCACAGGCATAGCGCACGTGTTTGCAGGCACTGAGAGGTGCACACATTAGTACCCAAAAGGGAAAGGCTTCCAAGTGCGAGTGACAATAAGAATCATAGGAATGAAGCACATTTGACTTTGAAGCAGTGCTTCACATGACTCAGGCTACTGCACCCACTGCTGTGACCTCATCAGCATTCACATGCTGCCATCTAGTGTTTATCCAGACTAAAACCTAACAAGATCAACTTGCTCAAAGGGTTGTCTTGTTTAATCTTCAAGCTGTAGCTTGTAAAACGTTTCATTCATAATTATTGAAATTGGCACTGCAGAACAACTGCTGCGTTTTGTGTTTGCCAACCATGAATTTAACATCCTCTCGTCTTCACCTTGGCTCATTCTCACCGATTCCTGGATTTCTTTCAGTGTTCCGTGAGATCAGTTGCTTTGTTTGTTCCAGAAAATACCACCTAGTGTTTTCACTTGTCCTTCTCTGCTGGATGCAAATTGGACGTCCTATCTAGAGTCCCGGTTATGACAGGAATCAAAAAAGTCAAATTACGTGGCTTAATTGGTTTCCTTGGGAAGAGTAAAACAGATTTAAATTGATTACCGGTAATGGCCTTTTGTGGAACCACACTGGCTTCTGCTGTTTGAGGAGGATTTAGCAAAACCAATTAATTAGCTTCACCTCAAACGCACCCTCCTCCCGTCTTCGCCTCCGTCTGGGAGCTTTCCTGTCATTTGCTTTTCCGCTTCTGAACGTCCTCCTTCATACGCCCCCCAAAATAAAAAGGGACGATTCTGATGATAAGCCTGAGTAATTGTTATCCCCTAATTGGCTGGAGATTGTCATACGGAGATGCTGGTAAAATAGCTGAGATGGTTTTCCCAGGTGCAGCGTTTCGACGCCACATTGACAAAAGGGTAATTTAAATCTCTTTCAATTACCATTTGCTTGCACACAACCGTTCCGAGGGAAAAAAGAAATCACAATGATCACATTTTGTCACACGAGCTGATTAAATCCTTAATATGTTCTCATTGCCTGTGTTTCTCCATCTCCCTTCAAATATTACCACTACCAGCCCTAATGTGACATTCACAATGAGCAAATCGCATTAATGCAATTTCAGTAATTACACTGGGGCATCTATTGTGTGTGATTAATTCAGCTATCCAACGTCTAGCAGGAAAAAAAGGAGAACAATCATTTCCTCATTGACAATGTTTTAAGTACTTAAAGGTGCAGCAAATTACAAAACATCAAAAACCAAATGATAAATGCGACATTGTTTGTTCCAGTTGATCGCGACAATACAAGTAAAGTCAAACTGTACATTATTTTCGGCGTTATTGTTTGTCATAAAAATGAAATGGGCTGAATAGCCTGTGACAAATTAACAAAAAATTATTTAAAGTATTGCTTTTTTTTTTTTTTTTGCAGCACGCTCTGCAGATTGCAGATGAGCGATGCAACTTTACACCACCCCAAGGTTCAGTAGAGATGTAAGAATAATGACTTAAGTGGTGCTGTTTATTTGGAATACACACAAAACCCTTCAGCATTATAAATTACTGCTCCAAGTAGTAAGGACTCCATTGTGGGATTACGGTACACACATAAAATGTGGGTACTGCACAGTTTTTATTTGCAACAGTTGGTATTTAACTGCATCAAAAGGAGCCAGCTGCACTGAAAAGAGTGAATAGTTGAATTAACTTAAATTGTTTCAATTGGTAACATCTAAAAGAATTAAGTTGTTTGAACTTAAGTTTGTAAATTAGAGTTGATCTAACTTACTAAGTGAAGTTCAAACAACTTAATTCATTTAGATGATTTCAATTGAAACAACTTTTTAAGTTGGCTCATTTTTCAGTGTGACACAGTTTGGGCATTTGGTCAGGATGCCACATGGTCGTGTCCCTAGGAAGGTCTTTCAGGTATGTCCAACTGGGAGGAGAGCTTGGGAAGACCCAGGACATGTGAAAGGGATTATATTTCCCAGGTGGCTTGGGAATGTTTGAGGATTTCTCAGGAGGAGTTAAAGAGCTTGGCAGAGGATAGGGAAGTGTGGGATTGTGTCTGACCAAGATAAAGTAGGGTGTGCTTCTCCATATTATGCATTCTGAGAAACCAACATTTCTCAACATTGCATCCAGCGAGTCAAAATCTCACACATTTTCAAGAAATGTTCATTCTCAGAAAGCCAAATACGGAGACCCACATCCTACTTTTTCTTGGACAGGCTCAAAACTTCTCAATTGCGTCCTCGTGTGTGTGTGTGTGTTCATTCAAGGATACAAGGTCTGTCAATAAAGTATAGGTCTTTTTTATTTTTTTCAAAAACTATATGGATTTCATTCATATGTTTTTACGTCAGACATGCTTGAACCCTTGTGCGCATGCGTGAGTTTTTCCACGCCTGTCGGTGACGTCATTCGCCTGTGAGCACTCCTTGTGGGAGGAGTCCTCCAGCCCCTCGTCGGAATTCCTTTGTCTGAGAAGTTGCTTAGAGACTGGCGCTTTGTTTGATCAAAATTTTTTCTAAACCTGTGAGGCACATCGAAGTGGACACGGTTCGAAATATTAAGCTGGTTTTCGGTGAAAATTTTAACGGCTGATGAGAGATTTTGAGGTGATACTGTCGCTTTAAGGACTTCCCACGGAGCGAGACGTCGTGCAGCGCTCCCAGGCGCCGTCGTCAGCCTGTTTCAAGCTGAAAACCTCCACATTTCAGGCTCTATTGATCCAGGAAGTCGTGAGAGAACAGAGAAGTTTCAGAAGAAGTCGGTTTCAGCATTTTATCCGGATATTCCACTGTTAAAGGAGATTTTTTTAATGAAAGACGTGCGGACGTGTCCGCGCGTCGGGACGCAGCCGGCGCGGTGCGGCAGCACAGGGAATACACCTCCGTGTTGATAACCATTTGTAAAATCCAGGTGGCTTTTGATGGCTTTCAGTGGAGTGAGTATATGAGAAATTGTTTAACAGCTAGACATGTTCCAACTTGTCCTTAAGGCTTCCAACAGAGGTGTTTTTCCTGTGGCGGAGCGTTGCGACGGCTGCGAGCCGACGCTGCAATCCGCCCGCACGTCTTTCATTAAAAAAATCTCCTTTAACAGTGGAATATCCGGATAAAATGCTGAAACCGACTTCTTCTGAAATTTCTCTGTTCTCTCACGACGTCTTGGATCAATAGAGCCTGAAATGTGGAGGTTTTCAGCTTGAAACAGGCTGACAACGGCGCCTGGGAGCGCTGCGCGACGTCCCGCTCCGTGGGAAGTCCTTAAAGCGACAGTATCACCTCAAAATCTCTCATCAGCCATTAAAATTTTCACCGAAAACCAGCTTAATTTTTCGAACCGGGTCCACTTCGATGTGCCTCACAGGTTTAGAAAAAAGTTTGATCAAACAAAGCGCCAGTCTCTCAGCAACTTCTCAGACAAAGGAATTCCGACGAGGGGCTGGACGACTCCTCCCACAAGGAGTGCTCACAGGCAAATGACATCACCGACAGGCGTGGAAAAACTCACGCATGCGCACGAGGGTTCAAGCATGTCTGACGTAAAAACATATGAATGAAATCCATATAGTTTTTGAAAAAAATAAAAAGGACCTATACTTTGTTGACAGCCCTCGTATACTGGTATATTTCGTAGGATTTACTAGACATGAAATGGTACAAAAATTTTGTATAGTGAACAAAATTATTACAGTATTCGTAAAATGCAGCTACGTATGCAAGGTGTGCGCTAGACCATGCCCCCCCCCCCCCAAAAAAAAGTTTACCTTGTTTAAATAATATAGTGGCATGGGTTGGTAAAGCCTAGGCACATACTTGAGATAAAAACAGTACGAAATTTCCATATTATAATGAGCAAAATGATCACAAATATTATTATCATGGTATTGGCATGTGTGTGAGAAGACATTGTTTAAAAAAAAGTTTACCTTTGGAAAAGCCCAGATATGTATCCTGGAAAATGCAGTGAGTGTAGATTTTTAACTTAAAAAAAAAACCCAATGCCATCATCTTGTACCCCTCCAAATTAAAATAGCATCTAATGAGGAAAACTGATCACAATTGGGTGAATTTTAATGCATGAGATCAATTCCAAAAGGAACCTTTCTCTCCTTTCAGAGTACATCTTGCCAAGTAAAATTTACACTGGCCAAGTGTCAGTAGAGATACCAAAAAATAAATAAATAATGACTTAAGCAGTGCTGTTTATTTGGATTGCCTTTAAACCCTTGAGCATTAGAAATTACTGTTGAGAGTAGAAAGGATTCAGTCATGCAATTACAGTACACACATAAAAATGTGAGCATTGCACATTTTTATTTCCAACAGATGGTATGATACAGTGGAAATGATGTCTGAGTGCTGTGGAGATAATTTTGCCAAGTAGAATTTACTCTATCGGTAGTACAACTGGACCTACTTGAAATAGCATTGGAAAATAAACTGTATGTTAAATAAGCTCCAGCATGGTGTTAAGTCAAGTTGTTAAACTCTAAGTAGATTTAACATGATGACAGTTCATTTAACTGTATTTTGAGTGGTCACATATACTCCTGGCACAGTCCACATATTTAGCTCTGACAAAATTATTTCTGTATGCAATGTACCAGTGTCCAGACTGCCACCTGCTGGATTGTTGGAGATATCTGGATGGATGATGGAAATTAGGAGAAGGTGCAGCCGAATTTAGATGTAGCTTGAAATGCGCTTGTTTGTTCATTTCAAACGCATAGCCACTGCATTTTTTTCCAAGTTAGACCTGCAGCAATTCATCAATTTTAATCAAGTATTAAATTAATGGACACCCATTTTTGATAATTGATTAATCCTTTGATTTTTTTATTCTTTAATTTCGGCTTCTTAAATGTGAATATCCTCTGCTTTATTTGACTACTTTCTTTAATTGTCCCTGACAGTCAACTGATTATCTTTGGGCTGTAGACAAAACATTATTTTCTTGCTTGATCAAATATGAAAATAATCAGCAGTTGCATCTCTATTTTAGAGCATAAAGTGCAAATGGAATATGAATAATTGGCTACAGCCGCTCACTGGCCAGGCTTGTGGTTCATATTTGATGATCCCTTCATCTTTCTCAGGATTTATTCCTTTTCTCCTGAAACATGCGATACGTGATCAGCCATTTCCCATCAGAGGTTTTGAAAAATGAGGATAAAAATACACCTCTTTCCCTTCTCCTTTGCTGCCAGGTCATGATGGCTACATAGTTTTTATGGAAAATGATTATCGGGGACTGGGCGGATCAAGTGTCACGCTAGGAAGATGTGACAGGGCGAAATAATGATCTTGACGGCAGAAGACAGCCTGTAAAATATATAGACAGCAACAAAGGTCATAATCTACACCACACACTTCCCGGTGAGATATTAGACTCAAATCCATATTGCTTTTCACCACGTCCGAGATGAGTTTCAACCGCAAACTGTATCATCTGAGACTCTTCTGATCTGTCAGTGTGTTTCGCTGTGCGTTCATAATTATCACCCAGATCTTCTTTCACTTTCAACTTTGTATTTTTCTTTCTGTAAAGAATGACTCGAAGATTTCACAAACCACAGAATGTTGAAGAAAATAAAGTGCATTTAGCGATAAAGCAATAAAACGCAAACTGGCAAAAAGCACTACAACAGAAGAAAAACACAAACAATCCACTCTATTACTAAAATAAGTGGTCCGCTTCTGAAAGTTAAAGGTACAGTGAATAAGATTTAAGCTTGTTTATTATCAGAAATGGGACATCATTCATGACCTTATGTTCTTATGTGCAACAGCAAATCCAGTGCTTCCCTTACAATATTACAGGCCTGGCGGGCCGCCAGGCTAACAAGAACCCCCGCCAGGCCAGAAGTAGTTTGTTAATAATACCCCCAAAAATTACAGCCAAATAAGCATTAATTTGAATGTGAATAATTATTTTATACGGAGCCCTTTGAGTCTGGTATTCTCTCATACAACCAATCTTCTGTGGAGTAAATGTTATTTTTAATAGTGAACTGATGTGTGCGCTTATCGTCTAATTCTTATTATTTAATTTCACAGGCAGTCAGCTGACTGCAGTGCAACGTTAACAACTTGCGGTGTGGTCCACATGAGAGTTTTTAATAAAAGGAGTCAGAATCTGATGTCTACTAAATAGATTTTGATGAGTAAAACAACAACAATAAAGTCTGACATTAACCACTCTTCAGTCACAATCACATCGATCACAACTGCGATCTTTCTCTTGTCAACCACCACTAAGTCTGGTTGGTTGGCCAACAGCTGCTTGTCTGTGGAATTTGAAGTCCCACAGGACCTTGGCCTTGTCGTTCTCAACTACCTTTGGCGGCGTCTCCCATCGGGACTTGGGGACTTCTAATCCGTATGTGGCACAGATGTTCCTACATGATTCCCGACACTAGGTTGTGCCTCTTAGTGAATGCTGTCCCAGCTTGCATCTTGCATCCTGCTGCTATGTGCTGCACTGCCTCTGGGGGACATTTGCACAGCCTGTAACATGGGTCTTGTCGGCTGTGGTAGACTCCTGGCTCTATGGATCTGGTGCTTAGGGTTTGTTCTCATTCTACCAAGATCTGAGCCTCTCTGCTGTCCTTTAGGCTGACCTTTTCAAGCCACTGCTAAGATTACTTGATGTCAGTCACTTCCTCTAGCTGTCAGTGGTACATCTCAGAGGTCTTGGTCTTCCATGATATCTCCTCCTTCTGTACTTTATCACCGTCTGTCTTCAGCTGCCTGAGGTATTCTTGTAGCAGTCGATCTTGGGGGGGGGGCATCGTTCTGATGTATTCATGGATGCTCCTCATCTCATCCTGGATTGTGGCTCTGACACACTAATCCTTGCCCGCCCTCTTTCTTGCAATGCTCATAGAGCCTCGGGCTGCTGAAATTTGGGTGGAATCCTCTGTGCATTGTTAGTTTTGGTATCTTGATATCATTGGCATCTATGTGGCCAACTTACTATCCGAGCTGGGTGTCTGATCACTCGTATGGTGTATGTATTGATGGCTCTTATTCCTACCATTGAGCTGGCTTCTCAGCACCTGTCTTACCTTCTGGAGGTATTTGGTTGTGGCTGACCTTCTTGCATCTTCACCATGGTTCTCAGTGGCTTGTGAGATTCACGGGTACTGTAGCTGTAGCTGTCCTGTATGTTCACTATCCTGCCTTCTGGCAACTCCACCCCCTCAATCCAAATCACCTTCCCTCTCTTTGCCACCATTTACCCACACTTATCCAACCCGAATGACATCCCAATATCCTCGCTGTAGATCCTGGCAAGGTGGATCAGTGAGTCAATGTCTCGCTCACTCTTGGCATACAACTTGATGTCATCCATGTACAGGAGGTGGCTGATGGTAACTCCACTCCTGAATCAATATCCGTAGCCGCTCATTGAGAAGAGTTGGCTGAAAGAGGGTTGAAGCCTACAGAACAACAGTTGACAGAGCATCACCTTGGTATAGTCCGCAATTGACGTTGACTTGGCCTGCAGCGATGTGTTCCACAGTCCCACTGAGTTCCTGATGAAGGTTATCACTGTGCTGTTAGCTCTGTATAGTGCCAAGCACTCCCGTATCCATGTGTGAGGCACTGAGTCATAGGCCTTCTTGTAGTTAACCCAGGCTGTACTCAGGGTGGTCTGCCTGGTCCTATATATATATAGGCAGACCACCCTGAGTACAGCCTGGGTTAACTACAAGAAGGCCAGTAGTGTTCAGAATAATAGAAATGCTATGTGACTAAAAAGACTAATCCAGGTTTTGAGTATATTTCTTATTGTTACATGGGAAACAAGGTACCAGTAAATTCAGTATATTCTCACAAATCCAACAAGACCAAGCATTCATGATATGCACACTCTTAAGGCTATGAAATTGGGCTATTAGTAAAAAAAAAAAAAGTAGAAAGGGGGTGTTCACAATAATAGTAGCATCTGCTGTTGACGCTACAAACTCAAAACTATTATGTTCAAACTGCTTTTTTAGCAATCCTGTGATTCACTAAACTAGTATTTAGTTGTATAACCACAGTTTTTCATGATTTCTTCACATCTGCGAGGCTGTTATGTGTCGGACGCAGCAGGAGAACCGACCAGCGTTTGAAGGACCCAGTATAAAATAAGCAGAGCACGGTACAAAGGATAACAGAGTTTAATGAACATAACAGTGATGTGAAAAAATATAAAAGTGCGCGGTCTGGCGTGGTGGTTTTGCGGTGCGCTCCCAGCAGCGCCAACGGTCCGGAGCCAGAACCAATTCGGACCCAAGGACCCCGCCGACACCCCCCAGGTGGCCGCGACAAACCGAGTCTGTGAAAGAAGGAATCATTGTGAGTCCACACTCAACACACAGAGAGAACGCTCAAAGGTGCACAAACAGCAAACACTTCCTGGCTTAATTACTAATCAGCTTCCCACCCTGCAGGCATGGAACATCCAGTTCACAAAACTCCACTGCAGTGGAAGCTGATTACACGACCAACATACAGCTCAATATAATAAGGTGTGAGGGACACCATATTTACTGACTGTATAAGTGTTAGTCACAAAATCTAACGTACCTCAGGAAGTGTGCTGATGAGCGTGAGACCTCACCCCCTCCTCTTTCACAGACCATGCATCAAACCTGGACGTTCTCTGCATCCACTCATGATGAGATGGCTCCCGAGACGACGATCTCACCCGTCTGGTCACAAGGTCGAGTCTCTGGCAAATACACACTGTGTACTCCAGTCTTAAATGCCACCATGTTCCAATCCATGTAGATGCACCACAGCTGTGAGTCCTGATGAGCCGCAGGTGATCAGCCTCAGGTGATCAGGGTAAGGTCCTGATAAACTCAGCTACACAGCCAATCAGTCCCAAATGCAAGCCACCTGGAAGGAAAAACAAAAGACAGAAACAAAAAGGCAGCCAGGCCCCCCCAGCCATACAACAGAGGCATTCATTTTGTTGGTTTGGAACCAAGATTTTGCTTATTTACTAGTGTGCTTGGGGTCATTGTCTTGTTGAAACACCCATTTCAAGGGCATGTCCTCTTCAGCATAAGGCAACATGACCTCTTCAAGTATTCTGACATATGCAAACTGATCCATGATACCTGGTATGCGATATATAGGCCCAACACCATAGTAGGAGAAACTTGCCCATATCATGATGCTTGCACCACCATGCTTCACTGTCTTCACTGTGAACTGTGGCTTGAATTCAGAGTTTGGGGGTCGTCTCACAAACTGTCTGTGGCCCTTGGACCCAAAAAGAACAATTTTACTCTTATCAGTCCACAAAATATTCCTCCATTTCTCTTTAGGCCAGTTGATATGTTCTTTGGCAAATTGTAACCTCTTCTGCACATGTGTTTTATTTAACAGAGGGACTTTGTGGGGGATTCTTGCAAATAAATAAGCTTCACACAGGCATCTTCTAACTGTCACAGCACTTACAGGTAACTCCAGACTGTCTTTGATCATCCTGGAGCTGATCAATGGGTGAGCCTTTGCCATTCTGGTTATTCTTCTATCCATTTTGATGGTTGTTTTCCATTTTCTTCCACGCGTCTTTGTTTTTTTTTGTCCATTTTAAAGCACTCAAGTTCATTGTAGATGAACAGCCTATAATTTTTGCACCTGCATATAAGTTTTCCCCTCTCCAATCAACTTTTTAATCAAACTGTTGTGGCTGGGGTGCCTGGCGTGCCTGGCTGGCTTTTGTTTGTCTTCTGTTTTTCCTTCCAGGTGGCATGCATTCAGGACTGAGTGGCTGTGTGGCTGAGTTATTAGGACCTCACCCTGATCACCTGAGGCTGGTTATGTGCAGCTCGTCAGGACTCACAGCTGTGGTGCATTTATATGGATTGGGGCATGGTTGCATTTAAGTCTGGAGTACACAGTGTGTATTTGCCAGAGACTCGACCTTGTGACCAGATGGGAACCATCTCATCATCATGGATGCAGAGACCGTACCAGGTTTGATGCCATGGTCTGTGAAAGAGGAGGGGGTGAGGTCTCACGCTCGTCAGCACACTTCCTGAGGTACTTTAGGTTTTGTGACTAACATGAGTACAGTCAGTAAATGTGGTGTCCCTCACACCTTATTATATTGAGCTGTTATGTTAGTCGTTTAATCAGCTTCCACTGCAGTGGAGAATTGAACTGGGTGTTCCATGCCTGCAGGGTGGGAAGCTGATTGGTGATTAAGCCAGGAAGTGTTTGCTGTTTATGTACACCTTTGAGTGGTCTCTCTGTGTGTGGAGTGGTGGACTCACATGATGGTTTCTTCTTTCACAGACTCGGTTGGTCGCGGCCACCTGGGGGGTGTCGGCGGGGTCCTTGGGTCCGAACTGTTCTGGCTCCGGACCGTTTGTGCTGCTGGGAGCGCACCGTTCTTCCACCTCGCCAGACCGCGCACTTATTTGTTAGTAATTTAGCACTCACTGTTATGTTATTAAATTCTGTTATCCTTTGAACCGTGCTCTGCTTATTTTATACTGGGTCCTGTCAAACGCTGGTCGGTTCTCCGACTGCGTCTGACACATAACACAAACTACGCTGTTGTTCTGAACAATGTCTTGAACGTCCCATTTTCCTCAGGCTTTCAAAGAGAAAAGCATGTTCAACAGGTGCTGGCTTCATCCTTAAATAGGGGACACCTGATTCACACCTGTTTGTTCCACAAAATTGACGAACTCAGACTGAATGCCACACTACTATTATTGTGAACACCCCCTTTTCTACTTTTTTTTACTAATAGCCCAATTTCATAGCCTTAAGAGTGTGCATATCATGAATGCTTGGTCTTGTTGGATTTGTGAGAATCTACTGAATCTACTGGTACCTTGTTTCCCATGTAACAATAAGAAATATACTCAAAACCTGGATTAATCTTTTTAGTCACATAGCACTACTATTATTCTGAACACTACTGTATGTATGTATGTATGTATGTATGTGTGTGTGTACATATACAAACGCACACACTAGCGTGTTGCCTGTGTTTTGTAAAATAGGTAGCTGACATTTTTCAAGGGTGAGAAATTAAGCAAAGCTTGTATAATGAGTTGGAATGGCAACTCATTTTAACCACAAATTTATGTACCCAGGGCTGTATATAGGAATGTGAAAGGGAGGGTTCAAATCCTTGAGTTGGGGGCCCAGTGGGCCGCAGGGCCCCCAGTGGGGTCGAGGGGCAACCCCCTTGTGGGGGGCCCAGGGGGGCGAAGCCCCCCGAAGCAGAAGCTTTTTGAGGATTTCGAGGGGTAAAAAGCTACATAAATTTCATTTGAAACCCAAAATGTATCATTTTAGGAAATACATTTTTATACACAAATAGTCCTTGCTTGAGACTGGATCAGTTGCCATAAGAACCACCCAGGAAGAACCAAGATAACATTAATGCAAACTTT
This sequence comes from Thalassophryne amazonica, assembly GCF_902500255.1. Taxonomy (NCBI): domain Eukaryota; kingdom Metazoa; phylum Chordata; class Actinopteri; order Batrachoidiformes; family Batrachoididae; genus Thalassophryne; species Thalassophryne amazonica. The sequence goes on from NC_047121.1 coordinate 48,166,441, forward strand.
ATACCTGTCTGTCGGCTGCGAATGACGCAACTGACAGGCGTGAAAAAACTCACGCATGCGCACGAAGGTTCAAGCTTGGCTGATGCAAGCGCACGATTCAAATCCATATAGTTTTTGCAAAGAATAAAAAGGTCGGATAGTTTTCTAACAGACCTCGTATTTAGCGGTATTAATATTCGCATTTACATTATGAATATGTACGTATATGTACGTTATGTATTAAAATAGCGGTATTTAATTTGGCGACCTTGTTTAACTCGTGAAATTCGCATAACCCACGCGAATATTTGCACCTTTACAGTATTTGCAACAGGAAGGAGAAGCTCCCTTTATTACTCAGCTTATACATACAGACATGTTTTTACAAACCAGACAAGTGTAATTGTGTGTCTACATGGGTATTTACAAGCCTACTAATCTGTTTGATATCAGAGGAGGATAGGGACCAGGGAGCAAAAATTCTCAACCCCCATGGGAAAAGTTTATCTAGCAGTTTCCCCTTTCATCACTTAAGGGATTACTCTGGCAGAGGAAATTGAAACTTGAGGGTGTGTGCTAATAGCTGTGTAACAGTTAGTGCTTGTTGCTTATTATCAATGAAAAGAAAATACATAACGTTGATATCCAGATCAGAAAAAAATCAGCAGAATTCTTAGGGGTGGGGTTCGGTTGAACCCCCTCTATATACGGGCATGTACCTGCCCAATTTTGTTTCAAGAATTATTGCACACTTTCTGTAAACACTAGAAACTTCATTTCACTTCTCAAATATCACTGTGTTTGTCTGCTATATGATATATTTAACTGAAATTTCTGATCCAGACAACCAATGATTTTATAAAGGAAAATCATGAAAATTATCAGGGGTGCCCAAACTTTTGTATACAACTGTACATTAGGTGAATCAATTGCTACCAGCATTTCAAGGATGTAGAACATACATCACTCTACCCACAGGGATTCACTCAAACAGTGTTAAAAGTGTTTGGTAAAAATAATATCTAACTTCTTCAGCCAGGTATTGCTTTTATAAGTCTTATAAATGCAAGATTTCGGGAGGAGAAAGAAAAAAATGGGAAGCAACACAATGAGACAAGATCAAGGAAAAAGTGACAAGATAATTTCATTTCCTGACATTTGACAAGCTGTTGCTGTAAAAAGATATAAATTTGGCCTCAGCTGTACAATTCATTTACAACAAGCTACATTTGTTGCAGCTTTTCTTTTCCCATGGGAGCGAATCACATTTGCTTTGCAGAGTCTCAGGTGTTGTGGTTTCATCACAGAGTGACATATAAGAAAGCTCGACGGCGGACTCCCTATACTGGTACCGTAACGCTGCCATGCCTACACGGGGCACAGCCGCCACTACCAAAGAGTGCAAAAAGGACACGGCTGTGCAATACAGCATGTGTTTTGAGTGAACAAGATTTATCTAATTACATACATAAATGTCGTTTTTTTTTAGAAAAACTTAACATTACTCATTGGAGAAATGAGTTAAAACTTTATTATAAGTCTTTATCATTGATTGAATCCAGTAATGCTTCAGAATTAGTTTCTTTTATTGACAAATTTGATCTGTAAATGTTCGGTTGCCTTATGCTTTATTTTCTTTTATTATATGTAAATAATATATAATAAGCCCCTTATGTTCTATTACTTTTTATGTGTGCATCTATTTCAAGAGTTTGTGCAGTACCTGATTTGTTTGTATTTAATGCATTAAAAAAAAACAATGGGTGTAATGTAAATGTCATACCTATCTGTTCTTGGTTCACTTTTTATTTAAAATAATTCATTAAATTTGAATAAAGAGAGTTCAATTTCTTATCCTCCTGGCAGAAATGGCGGGGCTTCGGGATCATAACGGCCACTGATGTGGAAATACACTCGCGATTCGACCATCGCTAAACACAGCACGGTGCGTCATGCATTGTAAATAAATCCACAGATAAATCCCTGTGATGTTGCTGTCCCAAGGTCCTAATGACATGACATTTCCAGCTTACCACAAAATAATGCTTGAAGCACACTCTGGAGTTGATATGGGATTAAAGAGAGTGAATGCAAACATGCATGTAAGTGAAATCCGTCCAAGTAAAAGTCCAATACAAGTAAAATCCATCTGAAAACATGACAGCATGATGTCACTTGTAGCATTGAAGTGTGTGGTAACCCTCACTTTTTGCCCATCTTGATAATGGCGGTGCATGCTCCCAACAGGGAGCCTGACTCCGCCCTCTAGCTTTCTTATATGTAACTCCTATAGGTTTCATTAAACCCTGTCCACTTACCCACAAACATGTCCTCTCATTACAACACCTGTCACCCCTGTCCAATAGGTGTCCTCAGTCTGCCTCCAGTTCTACTTCACCATCTCATCCTCACGCTACACTGAAAAAAATTTGGAGTGATATTTACGTGAAAAACCTCAGAAAGTTTTTGAAACTCAGAAATTTGAAGTAAATTTTACAAGGCGAATTGTTAAGTAAATTTTACTTGCACATATTAGTTTTTCTAAAAGAATAACTCAAGAAACATTTACTAGCAATCATCAACTGAATATTATCATTGAATTTTACTCTGTCTTTATTCATGAAAAGTAAAACTTTTTAGCTGTTCCCCTTGTTTTCACTCAAGGTTGCCACAGTTGATTTTGGCAGAAATTCTACACTGGATGTACTTCCTGATGTAAGGACCTCATTACATGGAGAAATGCAGCAGGGATGGAGTTTGAACCAGGAACCTTTTGCACTGAAACCAAGTGCACTAACCACTTGGCCAAAACTCTGCCTAGTATGGATTATTAAAAAATACTTAAATATGTCAGCCAGTGAGACAAAAGAAATTGTGTTTAGAAAAAATGATGGTTGTTTTATAATGAACACGTTCATGAACTAAAGGGACTTAAAACTCAGTGCAGGGGTGGTGGACAAGCGATTAGTAAAAGTTACTTAAGAATTCTCCTTGTAAAATTTACTTGGAATTTCTGAGTGAACAAAAACTTTCCTAGGTTTTTTTCAAGTAAATATTACTCCAAAAGTTTTTCAGTGTACATTTAATATGTGTGTGTTGTCCCAGTGCCTGCTGGTCACCAGAAGGCACTAGGGCACCATCCCTCAATACATCTCCTCAATATACACAACATAATTAATAAAAATAAATAAATAAGTAAATAAACAAACAAATATGGTATGCTCAGAGTGACAGTGTGGAAGTGGCGGTCAGTGTGTTCCAACACTTCTTGCCCCCGACCTAGTTGGATCATATGAAATTCTATGGAAAGTCATGAAGTTTTCACAATCATGTCACCTGAGGTTGAGTTTTAATTTGAGCATCAAACTTTTCTCTCATTGTGTCTTGAACCAGTTGGCACCAACTGACAAATCACTCACACCCAACGCAGGAATGTCACCCTGACATCAGGGTGAATGTGAGGCATTATTGCAAAGCGCTTTGAGCGTCTGATACAGATGGAAAAGCGCTATATAAATGCAGTCCATTTACTCATCTGCTATCACTCTGGTTGAAATACACAGAAAAAGTATTGGTATGTCGACAACCGCCACAGCCTTTGTGTTCCAAGTTCATCTTCCAGCTACTTTTGTCTTATTTTGACTGTGTACTTTTGTGATCATCTTACATGACATGATTTGAACCAAAGATCAGCGCCAAACACTCTTTGGAATCAAGCGACCGAAACCAGGAACTAGTCTTAAGAAAACAGTACCACTGGAAAGAAGGGAGAATAAACAAAACACAAACTGGAAATCACGTCAAACGGGTCTGTAACTCTTATTCTCCTTTTTATTATTGGTAGTTTGTGAAGAACTGTTAGTGCATTACTGCCACCTTCTGGACTGAAGTGAATTAGAAAGTGGAGCACGTACTATGTCGTACTGGACCAAATGTAATGAAAAAACGTCTAAATATCTAGTATTTACAAACAAAATTTAGATAAGTCAAATATGAGATTGTTTTAAAAGCTTTAAAAGTAGTGTTTAACTTAATATTTTTTAAAATTTCTTTAAATTTCATCAGAATTTGCAGTCAATATACTACCAGCTGATTGGCAGTGGTTGTGGAAAAGCAGTTACTTTGCTTGTATTCTAGTGCAGGAGGATCCAGGTTCAAAACCACACCTGCTAATTATCTAATGTGGAGTCGCACCAGAAGGGCATCTGGTGAAAAGCATGTACCAAATTAACAACCACACATTTTAATGTAGCAGCCTATGTGACTCTAAACATTTTAAATTATAGTGAGGAAAATAAGTATTTGAACACCCTGCGATTTTGCAGGTTCTCCCACTTAGAAATCATGAATTGGTCTGAAATTTTCATCTTAGGTGCATGTCCACTGTGGGAGACATAATCCAAAAAAAAAAAAAAAAAAAATCTGGAAATCACAATGTATGATTTTTTAATAATTTATTTGTATGTTACTGCTGCAAATAAGTATTTGAACACCTGTGAAAATCAATGTTAATATTTGGTACAATAGCCTTTGTTTGCAATTACAGAGGTCAGACGTTTCCTGTAGTTCGTGACCGTTTGCACACACTGCAGCAGGGATTTTGGTTCACTCCTCCACACAGATCTTCTCCAAATCTTTCAGGTTTGGAGTTTCAGCTTCCTCCAAAGATTTTCTATTGAGTTCAGGTCTGGAGACTGGCCAGGCCACTCCAGGACCTTGAAATACTTGTTAAAGAGCCCTTCCTTAGTTACCCTGGCTGTGTGTTTGGGGTCATTGTCATGCTGGAAGACCCAGCCATGAGCCATCTTCAATGCTCTTACTGAGGGAAGGAGGTTCTTTGCCAAAATCTCGCAATCCATGACCCCATCCATCCTACCTCCAATACGGTGCAGTCGTCCTGTCCCTTTTGCAGAAGAGCACCCCCAGAGTATGATGTTTCCACCCCCATGCTTCACGGTTGGGATGGTTTTCTTGGGGTTGTTCTCATCCTCTAAACATGGTAAGTGGAGTTGATTCCAAAAAGCTCTGTTCTGGTCTCATCTGACCACATGACCTTCTCCCATGCCTCCTCTGGATCATCCAGATGGTCACTGCTGAACTTCAAACGGGCCTAGACATGTGCTGGCTTGAGCAGGGGGACCTTGCTGCCCTACAGGATTTTAAACCATGACAGCATCATGTGTTACTAATGTAATCTTTGTGACTGTGGTCCCAGCTCTTTTCAGGCCATTGACCAGGTCCTCCTGTGTAGTTCTGAGCTTTCTCAGAATCATCCTTACCCCACAAAGTGAGATCATGCATGGAATCCCAGACCGAGGGAGATTGACAGTCATCTTGTGTTTCTTCCATTTTCTAATAAATAATCATAACAACTGTTGTCTTCTACCAAGCTGCTTGCCTGTTGTCCTGTAGTCCAACCCAGCCTTGTGCAAGTCTACAGTTTTGTTCCTGGTGTCCTTAGACAGCACTTTGGTCTTGGCTATGGTGGACAGGTTGGAGTGTGATTGATTGAGGGTGTGAACAGGTGTCTTTTATACAGGTAACAAGTTCAAACAGGTGCAATTAATACAGGTAAAGAATGCAGAATAAGAGGGCTTCTTAAAGAAAAATTAACAGGTCTGTATGAGCCAGAATTCTTGCTGGTTGGTAGGTGTTCAGATACTTATTTGCAGCAGTAACATACAAAAAATTATTTAAAAAAAAATCATACATTGTGATTTCCGGATTTTTTTTTTTTTTTTTTTTGATTATGTCTCTCACAGTGGACATGCACCTAAGATGAACATTTCAGACCCCTCCATGATTTCTAAGTGGGAGAACTTGCAAAATGGCAGGGTGTTCAAATATTTATTTTCCTCACTGTGTGTGTGTGTGTGTATATATATATGATTTTATTATTTTCACTGTACTGACATTTCAAACATTGCTCATTACTTATATTGTATTTTTTTCTCTCCATCTCTCTTTTGTTGTTTTATGTATATACATTATAAACATAATTGTTGTGTGTTGGGGGGTTTGGCTGGATGTTTTTGTGTTGTTTTCTTTTCTTTGCTCTCCAGGTGGTATGCAAACTGGTTTTTGTCTGTGGAGAAGGTGCTGGCAGAAGAATCCTTCACCCTCATCAACATTATTGGCTGCACTTGTGGAGGATGTCCACGTGCAGGCCTACTGACTCGCAGCACCTGTGGATGATGCTCACGTGCAGACTTAAGGACTTTCAGCTGAAGCAGATAATGAGATGGCGTTCTGCATTTAAGCCATGAGTGGTTCAAGCAGAACTGCCGGGAACTCGACCTTGTGACGTTCGTTTGTGAGACGCTGAGGACCGCGCCTGAGTTTGACACATCGTGCCTGTGAAGGAGGACGGGTGAGGGACACATGCTGTCAGCACACATCAGAGGTGTTGATTGTCTGAATAAGTGTTAATAGTAATTTGGTATTTTGTTACGCAGTATATCTGAACATTGATGAGAATTGTGCAGCTCGCTTCTCACGGCCGTGACGTGCGGACTGATGATCCTCCACCTGTTGTGAGAAGCTGCTCATTTACATAAAGCTTAAATTCAGACCTGAATGTGTTGCTGATAGTGTGTGCCTTTGAAGGATATTGGCTGTAGCTGATGACTTACCTCACCTCTTCTATCCTTCACAGAGTCAGTTTGTCGTGTCCACCTGGGGGGTGTTTGGCGGTGAATTTGAGTCCAGAAGCGCCGGGCTTTGATCCCTTTGGGCGCTGGAGAGCGCGCTGTTCTTCACTCCGCCAGACAAACCATATCTTATGTTGTACACAGTTATTGCACAGAAAGGGAAATAAAATTGTTTTGTTTTTGGAACCGCTTTCTGGTTATTTAGCGCTGGGTTCAGTCAGACACAGGTCCGCTCCTCAACCCGCGTCGGCACATAACAATAATGTTTGTTGACCCACCTGTGTGTGTGTGTGTGTGTGTGTGTGTGTGTGCAAATGAAATAGAATAATATAAACATTCTGACTTAAACACATATTCTTTTATAAAATGGAACATGTGCAATCACTTTGAATATTTCTCACCAATTTTTTTTAATGTTTTCAAAAAAATGAATAAAAGGAATCACTTTGTATAATCCAACAAAGAACAATCCATTTGCAGATTCTGGCTCTTGAAAAATAAAAGAAGGAAGGAACACAAATGCACTTTATGACTTCATAAAATCTAAGAAGCCATTGTTCATTCTCGGCTGTAAACCTGACTAAATTTAAAACATCTCGCCAACACAGCTGTAATAGCTACTGCCGATGTATTATTCTGTGGGCAGTTTTTGTGTTGCTGAACCACAGATTGCGTCTCTAAATTCCATGTCATTATTTATAAGCTATAAAATCATATCATAGCTCTGTCTAATGGGAAGCTGGACCAAAAAGCAACAAAAATCACAAACTCGTAAATGTTTCTTTTCATATCTATCACTATTTCTTAACATTTAGGCAAACACTTTTTAATGCGTGTTCCAATGCATATGTCTGTACACTACTAATGTACAACCAACAACAAAAGGATATTTCATAAATGAGTTTCTTTATGAAATTAAAGCAAATTATGCATCGCCGTTCTCCTCCTCCTCAAGAAAGGTTCTAGATCTGTAAATGCAATACAGATGAACAACAAAGAGTGAATGGAAAATGCACATTAGCGTGTGCACACAGACAAGCATGCACAACAGGTGCGTTTGTGCACGTGTAGATCATTGAAGCAGGTATTGTATTCTGTAATGGCTTAACGGTTAGCGCTGTTGCCTCACAGCAATAAGGTCATGGGATCGATTCCCACCTGTGGACTTTATGTGTGGCGTTTACGTTTTCCCTGCGTTTGCGTGGGAACGCTCCCGCTTCCTCCCACAGCCAATGCATGTAAGATGAAATTGTAAATAAATTGTCTGTAGGTGTGCATGTGAATGTGTTTGTTTGTCTATACTGTATGTGGCCCTGCAACAGACTGGCATCCGGTCTAGGGTGTACCTCATGCCCTATGATGGCTGGGATAGGCTTCAGCCCCCGTGAACCTTAATTGGAGTAAGGAGCTGAAGATGAGTGAGTGCATTCTGTAAAAGAAGAACAATTGGGGAAAAAGGAAGGAAGGAGAGAAGGAAGGGTACATTTTGTGTTCTTTCTCACCTTCTCAGGTCAGGGGATAGCTGGCAAGACTAGCAATGCCACACTGATTGTTCTTGTTTTTTGACATCTTGATGTATCCGTTATCTCCCCACAGTAGACCCCAGCTGGTGAAACATACAAATTATTACAATTAATCCACTTTTGTTTGGAAAAAAAAAATCCATGCATCCATTTTCTATACCTGTTTATGCCAATTAATGGGAGGATGGAGCCCATCCCAGCAGTCATAAAGCATGAGGCACTGTACACCCTGGACAGGAAGCTAGTCTGTTGCAGGGTAATAATCATAATAATAACAATAATAATGTAGCAAATATGGCCACAGACATATCTTTACATTTCTAAGGCCAGAGTCGCCAACTGAACAGTCCCCCCAAAAATCAGTCCACCTTGCCTTCACTATGCATGCATCATTTCGGAGCATCAACAGCTTCATTTCTGAGCGTCAGATCAGATTCACAGACTATCACCTCATTTCTCCTTAAAACTTCTATCTCAGCAACAGATATCTGAAGCTTTTGTACTACAATCATTTCCACATAAATTCAGCATTATTTCATAATAAAAGACTTAACTTAAGATTTAACCTGAGATGCAAACAAAACAATATTCCCAAATGCATGAAGCAAAAAGCACTAGAAGCAGGTCACACAGCAGAAAAGATCCAGCACAGTTACCTTAGGAGGATTTTGGGTCTTAGAATTAGAAGGCTTCATTTTAAAATATTAGACCTCCAAAATAATCTTGATAGTCTGCACAAAATGTTAGAAACTTTAGTGGAGGAAGAGGCCCATAATAAGATCACAAAGTTCATAGTTAAAATTCAAATGGCTGAGCATTTAAAAAGTAAGGAGCGGCAAATCAGGAAGTTTCACAACCTTTTAGTGCAGAAAAGGTGTACTTTCAGTGGGAGTATTTTTAAAGATACACCCAGACAAATTAGTGAAACAGGGAAAATTGGGTAAAGAATCTCTCCAACAGGGTTCTTACACAGACAGAAAAGGATGTGCTCGCTAAAGGACTCAATTTCTGTGACCCCTAAACATATACCGACAGTAGATTACATCACTGCAGTAGAGTCAGCCATTAAACATAACAGTTTGTCAGAGTCAGAAGCTGGGGACCTGTCTGTCTGTCTGTCAGCAGGATTACATCCAAACTACTGTACAGATTTTGATAAACTTTTCACCACAGATAGATATTAGTCATTATTATCACTTTACCGAGGCGTTGCTAGGCCGGTATCGTAGATTTACGTTGACGCTACCTGGCTATACCCGCCCGCTGTGTGTAAACATGATGTCATAGCGCGTGCAACCCAAGAACTGTCCACAGAGGGGGAAAATAAAAAGCTGTCTGCAGAGGAAAAGATGAACACCCTCGTCTAACTCGGGTGAATAGCTGTCATTTTGGGCGACTGGGCGTGAATGTCGGGCATCTGAAAATGCATACCGCCCTCCAAAAGCATGTTATTGTATTAATGGAAGACTCCATTAAATTTTGGAGGTGATCTGAATCTGGATTCTGGATCAAGATTTCACTTTTTATAGGTTTTAAGGATTACGTCAAACTACTTCACAGTTTCTCACCAAAATTGTACCACAGACAAATATTAGGCCATGGAAGCCTCCACTGAATTTTGGAGGTGGTCCGGATCCAGATTCTGGATCAGGATTTCAATTTGTACACTTCACTTTGTCAGATTTTGAGGATTACGTCAAAACTACTTAACAGATTTTCACCAAATTTTCACCACACATTGGTGTTACAACTTAGAAGACTCCATTATATTTTGGAGGTGATCTGGATCCAGATCTGGATTCTGGATCAGGATTTCACGTTGTAGACTTTTAAGGATTACGTCAAAACTACTTCACGGATTCTCACCAAATTTACACCACAGATAGATATTAGAGCATGGAAGGGTCCACTGAATTTCGGAGATGATCTGGATCTGGATTCTGGCTCAGGATTTCACTTTATAGGCTTTTTAAGATTACATCAAAAGTACTTCATGGATTCTCACTAAATTGGCACCGCGGATAGATTTTAGGGCATTTAAAGAGTCCACTGAATTTTGGAGGTGATCTGGATCCGGCTGGCGGACGTCAGAAATTTCTGATGGCTCTTGTTAGTAAATGTAGAATAACATAATGTTAAAATACCCTCGGTCTTATGAACATAAAAATAGGAAAGAGAATGTGAGCTTTTGACCTCTTTAAATAGGTCAAGTTTAGCCATCTTTGAACTTGTCTCTGTCCCAAGAATGCTCCCTGTGAATTTGAGGACCCTGGCAGCAATAGGACTGGACTTATGCAGAGCACAGATGGACGCAAGGCCTTTGCAATACCCAATGGCCATATTTTGGTGTCGGGTAAAAATAAGTAAAAATAATTTTATGTCTCTATGAATGAAATGCACATCATACAGAACTAACAATAGGAACTGCTTTAAAAAAAAATTAAAATTACCCATCTGACATGATGCAAATATGAATTTGTCATGTCATTGCCTTGCTTGCCTCTACTGGTGGTTGGCTCTCACTGCGGTATTGTATCACTTCCTGTTCCGGAGCACAGCGGTGTTTTTCTGTATCTGTTAGCTGTTTAATCTGCGCAGTTAGATTGATCTAGTTATCTAGATTACGATTTGTTTCCCAGTGTAATCTTTACGTGCCTTAACTAAAGCACTCATTCTGCTGAATCACCTCTAAATTATTTACACATTATTCACTTTGCGTGTTTTTAGGAATCCGCTAGCTTAGCGTAGCTACTAGCTCTTAGCCGATTTAGCATGGCGGCTTCTCCTGTCTGTCCCGCACTTTTCTGCTCTGGGTGTGAAATGTTTAGTTATTCCTCGGCCTCCTTTAGCAGTAATGGTACTTGTAATAAGTGTAGCTTATTCGTAGCTTTGGAGGCCAGGCTGGGCGAATTGGAGACTCGGCTCCGCACCGTGGAAAATTCTACAGCTAGCCAGGCCCCTGTAGTCGGTGCGGACCAAGGTAGCTTAGCCGCCGTTAGTTCCCCCCTGGCAGATCCCGAGCAGCCGGGAAAGCAGGCTGACTGGGTGACTGTGAGGAGGAAGCGTAGCCCTAAACAGAAGCCCCGTGTACACCGCCAACCCGTTCACATTTCTAACCGTTTTTCCCCACTCGACGACACACCCGCCGAGGATCAAACTCTGGTTATTGGCGACTCTGTTTTGAGAAATGTGAAGTTAGCGACACCATCAACCATAGTCAATTGTCTTCCGGGGGCCAGAGCAGGCGACATTGAAGGAAATTTGAAACTGCTGGTTAAGGCTAAGCGTAAATTTGGTAAGATTGTAATTCACGTCGGCAGTAATGACACCCGGTTACGCCAATCGGAGGTCACTAAAATTAACATTAAATCGGTGTGTAACTTTGCAAAAACAATGTCGGACTCTGTAGTTTTCTCTGGGCCCCTCCCCAATCAGACCGGGAGTGACATGTTTAGCCGCATGTTCTCCTTGAATTGCTGGCTGTCTGAGTGGTGTCCAAAAAATGAGGTGGGCTTCATAGATAATTGGCAAAGCTTCTGGGGAAAACCTGGTCTTGTTAGGAGAGACGGCATCCATCCCACTTTGGATGGAGCAGCTCTCATTTCTAGAAATCTGGCTAATTTTCTTAAATCCTCCAAACCGTGACTATCCAGGGTTGGGACCAGGAAGCAGAGTTGTAGTCTTACACACCTCTCTGCAGCTTCTCTCCCCCTGCCATCCCCTCATTACCCCATCCCCGTAGAGACGGTGCCTGCTCCCAGACTACCAATAACCAGCAAAAATCTATTTAAGCATAAAAATTCAAAAAGAAAAAATAATATAGCACCTTCTACTGCACCACAGACTAAAACAGTTAAATGTGGTCTATTAAACATTAGGTCTCTCTCTTCTAAGTCCCTGTTGGTAAATGATATAATAATTGATCAACATATTGATTTATTCTGCCTTACAGAAACCTGGTTACAGCAGGATGAATATGTTAGTTTAAATGAGTCAACACCCCCGAGTCACACTAACTGTCAGAATGCTCGTAGCACGGGCCGGGGCGGTGGATTAGCAGCAATCTTCCATTCCAGCTTATTAATTAATCAAAAACCCAGACAGAGCTTTAATTCATTTGAAAGCTTGTCTCTTAGTCTTGTCCATCCAAATTGGAAGTCCCAAAAACCAGTTTTATTTGTTATTATCTATCGTCCACCTGGTCGTTACTGTGAGTTTCTCTGTGAATTTTCAGACCTTTTGTCTGACTTAGTGCTTAGCTCAGATAAGATAATTATAGTGGGCGATTTTAACATCCACACAGATGCTGAGAATGACAGCCTCAACACTGCATTTAATCTATTATTAGACTCTATTGGCTTTGCTCAAAAAGTAAATGAGTCTTTAATCCACCACCACTTTAATCATATCTTAGATCTTGTTCTGACTTATGGTATGGAAATAGAAGACTTAACAGTATTCCCTGAAAACTCCCTTCTGTCTGATCATTTTTTAATAACATTTACATTTACTCTGATGGACTACCCAGCAGTAGGAATAAGTTTCATTACACTAGAAGTCTTTCAGAAAGCGCTGTAACTAGGTTTAAGGATATGATTCCTTCTTTATGTTCTCTAATGCCATATAACAACACAGTGCAGAGTAGCTACCTAAACTCTGTAAGGGAGATAGAGTATCTCGTCAATAGTTTTACATCCTCATTGAAGACAACTTTGGATGCTGTAGCTCCTCTGAAAAAGAGAGCTTTAAATCAGAAGTGTCTGACTCCATGGTATAACTCTCAAACTCGTAGCTTAAAGCAGATAACCCGTAAGTTGGAGAGGAAATGGCGTCTCACTAATTTAGAAGATCTTCACTTAGCCTGGAAAAAGAGTCTGTTGCTCTATAAAAAAGCCCTCCGTAAAGCTAGGACATCTTTCTACTCATCACTAATTGAAGAAAATAAGAACAACCCCAGGTTTCTTTTCAGCACTGTAGCCAGGCTGACAAAGAGTCAGAGCTCTATTGAGCTGAGTATTCCATTATCTTTAACTAGTAATGAGTTCATGACTTTCTTTGCTAACAAAATTTTAACTATTAGAGAAAAAATTACTCATAACCATCCCAAAGACGTATCGTTATCTTTGGCTGCTTTCAGTGATGCCGGTATTTGGTTAGACTCTTTCTCTCCGATTGTTCTGTCTGAGTTATTTTCATTAGTTACTTCATCCAAACCATCAACATGTTTATTAGACCCCATTCCTACCAGGCTGCTCAAGGAAGCCCTACCATTATTTAATGCTTCGATCTTAAATATGATCAATCTATCTTTGTTAGTTGGCTATGTACCACAGGCTTTTAAGGTGGCAGTAATTAAACCATTACTTAAAAAGCCATCACTTGACCCAGCTATCTTAGCTAATTATAGGCCAATCTCCAACCTTCCTTTTCTCTCAAAAATTCTTGAAAGGGTAGTTGTAAAACAGCTAACTGATCATCTGCAGAGGAATGGTCTATTTGAAGAGTTTCAGTCAGGTTTTAGAATTCATCATAGTACAGAAACAGCATTAGTGAAGGTTACAAATGATCTTCTTATGGCCTCGGACAGTGGACTCATCTCTGTGCTTGTTCTGTTAGACCTCAGTGCTGCTTTTGATACTGTTGACCATAAAATTTTATTACAGAGATTAGAGCATGCCATAGGTATTAAAGGCACTGCGCTGCGGTGGTTTGAATCATATTTGTCTAATAGATTACAATTTGTTCATGTAAATGGGGAATCTTCTTCACAGACTAAAGTTAATTATGGAGTTCCACAAGGTTCTGTGCTAGGACCAATTTTATTCACTTTATATATGCTTCCCTTAGGCAGTATTATTAGACGGTATTGCTTAAATTTTCATTGTTACGCAGATGATACCCAGCTTTATCTATCCATGAAGCCAGAGGACACACACCAATTAGCTAAACTGCAGGATTGTCTTACAGACATAAAGACATGGATGACCTCTAATTTCCTGCTTTTAAACTCAGATAAAACTGAAGTTATTGTTCTTGGCCCCACAAATCTTAGAAACATGGTGTCTAACCAGATCCTTACTCTGGATGGCATTACCCTGACCTCTAGTAATACTGTGAGAAATCTTGGAGTCATTTTTGATCAGGATATGTCATTCAAAGCGCATATTAAACAAATATGTAGGACTGCTTTTTTTGCATTTACGCAATATCTCTAAAATCAGAAAGGTCTTGTCTCAGAGTGATGCTGAAAAACTAATTCATGCATTTATTTCCTCTAGGCTGGACTATTGTAATTCATTATTATCAGGTTGTCCTAAAAGTTCCCTAAAAAGCCTTCAGTTAATTCAAAATGCTGCAGCTAGAGTGCTGACGGGGACTAGAAGGAGAGAGCATATCTCACCCATATTGGCCTCTCTTCATTGGCTTCCTGTTAATTCTAGAATAGAATTTAAAATTCTTCTTCTTACTTATAAGGTTTTGAATAATCAGGTCCCATCTTATCTTAGGGACCTCGTAGTACCATATCACCCCAATAGAGCGCTTCGCTCTCAGACTGCAGGCTTACTTGTAGTTCCTAGGGTTTGTAAGAGTAGAATGGGAGGCAGAGCCTTCAGCTTTCAGGCTCCTCTCCTGTGGAACCAGCTCCCAATTCAGATCAGGGAGACAGACACCCTCTCTACTTTTAAGATTAGGCTTAAAACTTTCCTTTTTGCTAAAGCTTATAGTTAGGGCTGGATCAGGTGACCCTGAACCATCCCTTAGTTATGCTGCTATAGACGTAGACTGCTGGGGGGTTCCCATGATGCACTGTTTCTTTCTCTTTTTGCTCTGTATGCACCACTCTGCATTTAATCATTAGTGATCGATCTCTGCTCCCCTCCACAGCATGTCTTTTTCCTGGTTCTCTCCCTCAGCCCCAACCAGTCCCAGCAGAAGACTGCCCCTCCCTGAGCCTGGTTCTGCTGGAGGTTTCTTCCTGTTAAAAGGGAGTTTTTCCTTCCCACTGTAGCCAAGTGCTTGCTCACAGGGGGTCGTTTTGACCGTTGGGGTTTTACATCATTATTGTATGGCCTTGCCTTACAATATAAAGCGCCTTGGGGCAACTGTTTGTTGTGATTTGGCGCTATATAAAAAAAAAATTGATTGATTGATTGATTGAATTTGGAAATTTTGAAAAAATATCACAAGTAGAACATGTTCACCTGTTCTTGACCAGCCAGTAGTCATTTCCGTAGTAGGAACCATATCCCACAACCAGGACACCGTGAGTCAGAACTGAGCTGCTGCACATGGGCTCATTGTACACTCCTTGATGCACAAAAAGCAGACTGTGTTGGTACTATCATCAAGTACGTGATAAGAATATTTCCTCAGAAAAAATCAAATGTAAAAGTGTTCACCTGATTCATAGAGCTGGAAGGACTCATGAGAAGCATCAATGCCCACAGACACGGGGCCAACGGTGGCCACGGCCTCCTGCAGAGCATATTCATCACCTGAAATCACATCCATGTAGCTGGTACATGTGGCTCCAATGAATAAATGGTTGAAGCGACAGGGTCCATCCTAATCAATGGAGAATTTATTTACTTTTCACAAGGATTTAATATGCAGACAAACAAACTGGCATAAATACTGAATGCACTGCAGATAACAGCACATTGTTGTAGTCAGTACAGCAGTACATTAGTTTACTGGGTATTTAAAGGGGTCTTATTACCCAAAATAGTTTTTTGTTTAATCTGCCCTTAATGGTTGGGGTTCATGTTAAACATTGTCAAAGTTCAACCCAGATTTCTGTGCATGCAGAAATTGTTGTGAGGTCTGAAATAGTTTGTTTAGGAGTTCTGTGACACACGTAACAGAGGTCACATTTGCACTGTTTGCTTTGTGAAACTCTCCCATGATCTGTGGGAGGCAAGTGGAGAAAGGGTGTGACAAGTGCCAGGCACAGAAATCGGCTGCTTCTTATCAATATAATATTGATTTTTAAGGATGTATGGTGACGTTGGCTGCACTTGTTAATATAATCTGAAAGCTTACATTAGATTGCCTAAAATGTCCTTGAACTTCTTGTTTCAAAAACTGTGTATTTTTAACTGCTTTGGGCTGGAAGCTTTGGAGTGGAGCACATTGTAACCACAAGATGGCAGCAAACATTCATTCCACAGAGGATCATCATTTTGGTGCTTTTTAAAACCCACTTAAAAATATTCTCCTGCTTTGTTGAAGGAAACAGCACCTCAGAGTTCTTTTAACCAAGGGAAATTATATATATACATTAAAGGAGTCGTGCACACTAAACGACCAAAGTGAACTCATTCATTCATTCATTCATGTTCACTAAAGTGCTAAAAATTGCTGAACACACTTGTTCTGCTTGATGAATATTCATAGACTTTACTTCTCTTCTCATGCATCAGACACATACACACATTTTTAAAGATACGAGGTCTGTTAGAAAACTATCCGACCTTTTTATTTTTTTTAAAAAAGTATATGGATTTGAATCATGTGCACTTGCATCAGCCAAGCTTGAACCTTCGTGCGCATGCGTGAGTTTTTTCACGCCTGTCGGTTGTGTCATTCGCCTGTGGGCAGGCTTTGAGTGAGCACTGGTCCACCCCCCTTGTCGGATTTTCATTGTCAGGGAAATGGCTGAGCGATTGGAGCAGCTCTGAATCAAATTTTTCCAGAAACTGTAAGAGACAGCCAGGTGGAAACCATTCGGAAGATTCAGACGGCTTTCAGTGAGGATACGCTGGGCGTCACACAAATTAAGGAGCATTACAAACGGATTAAAGATGGCCCACAGTGGCGGAGGGTGCGCCGCGCTCCGAGCGGCCATCGACCAGGCTGAAACGACCAGATCATTTCCAAAGTGAACGCTGTGTTGATCCGGGACGTCGTCTGACTACCAGAGAAATTGTGGAAGAGGTGGACATCAGCACTTTTGCGGCACATTCCACTGTTACAGGAGATTTTGTAATGAAAGATGTGCGAAGGAATTCGCGCGTCAGGACGGAGCCGCAGTGGCGCACAACAAAAAGCACGTCCGTGTCGGAAACCATTCAGAAGATTCAGACGGCTTTCGGTGGCTTTTCAGTCGAGTGAGTATCCGAGAAATTGTGTAACAGCTGGGCATGTCACAACATGTCCTGTGAGACTTCCAACATGGACGTGCGCACGAAGGTTCAAGCTTGGCTGATGCAAGTGCACATGATTCAAATCCATATAGTTTTTAAAAAAAATAAAAAAGTCGGATAGTTTTCTAACAGACCTCGTATGGGGGCATTTGGTTGTTTGTTTGCCCCATGGACTCACCTTTTCATTGGAAACCTCTGCCTCTCTTTCAAATCTACTCTGGAATTTCCCCAAGATAAAAATCGTAATGTACACAAGCTTTGTTTTTGTTTTGCAATGCGACTCATTTTGACAGTTATTTAATCCAATTTGCACCAGTGATGATGTCCAAGTTATTTTGAGCTGCACACTGCAATCAGTAGCATCACAGCGGTTATTAGTAGTATGAGGAGAAATAGAAAGCATCATGCAAAAGATAAGACAAATAAATGCAGTGGCCATATTATATTAATCAGAGAATGAATTGTTAGAGAAAGACTGTAAATACTGACCATGGATGGTGTCATTTTTTGTTTGAAAATACATGTTACCAAATCAAATAATGCATTCAGTTCATCTGCAGAGCAGATCAGGTGAGAGGCAGGGTGCATCCAAAGAGGCCAATATGAGAACTACAGTTCACAGTCACACTGAGATGTGTTCCGACAAGGAGGTGTGATCGCCATTTTGGACCTGGGCAACTCAGTGGGCAGCGACTCAATGAGTCTCCTCAAGAAACAGGTGGAATATGCCAGAAAGCTGCAGATGTTGGCAAAGCCACAAACAGAGGAAGAAGGGAGACATTTCCTTCCATAAGTAAGTAGCTATGGTTCTTCTTGTTACTTTGTCCATGACGTTTGGTCAATAAACTGGTGTATGTTGCCTGCCATGCCTGTGTAATGGAGAAATCCACTGGTCCGAGGGCACGGACCATCAACTTTCCACTTATGTCTAGCTGATATTTTCCCCTTTTACTTGAATGAAATGACTGGAGCTGGAACAGATTGGATCCGTGTACACTTTCAACAGTAATACGAGGTCTATTAGATAATAAACCACCCCTTTTTTTTTTTTTAACTATATGGATTTGAATGACGTGCGATTACACCAATCATGCTTGAACCCTCGTGCGCATGCGTGAGTTTTTTCACGCGTGTCAGTGACGTCATTTCCCTGTGGGCAGGCTTTGAGTGAGACGTGGTCCCGCCCTCTCGGCTGAATTCCTTTGTTTCACACGCTGCTCCAGACGGCGCGCGTTGCTTTATCAAAATTTTTTCTGGATCTGTGAGGAATATCCGAGTGGACACTATTCGAGAAATTAAGCTGGTTTTCGGTGAAAATGTTTAACGGCTGATGAGAGATTATGGGGTGTTTCTGTCGGTGTAAGGACTTCCCACGCAGCGGGACGTCCTGCAGCGCTTCCAGGCGCCGTCGTCGGTCTGTTTCGACCTGAAAACATCCTAATTTAAGGCTTAATTCACCCAGGATGTCGTGAGAGAACAGAGAAGTTTCAGAAGAGGCCGGCATGAGGACTTTATGCGGACATTCCACTGTTTAAGGACATTTTGTAATGAAAGACGTGCGCGCAAATTTGCCGAGTCGTTTCCGTGACGACTCGGCAAATCTGTGTGCGCCGCGACAGGAAAAACACCTCCGTGTTGAAAACCATTTGTAAAATTCAGGCGGCTTTTGATGGCTTTCAACAAGTGAGTAACTGAGAAATTGTTTAACAGCTTGGGCATGTTCCAACTTGCCCGTTAAGGTTTCCAACACGGAGGTGTTTTTCCTGTCACGACCCCCCGCGTGCAACTCTGCCCGCACGTTCTTTCATTACAAAATGTCCGTTAACAATGGAATGTCCGAATAAACTCCTCATGCCGACTTCTTCTGAAAGTTCTCTGTTCTCTGATGACTTCCTGGGTCAACAGAGCCTGAAATGTGGAAGTTTTCAACTTGAAACAGCGAGACGCTGCCGCCTCGAAGCGCAGATCGCCGTCAGGCGCCGTGGACCGTCCTTACGGCGACACTACCAGACCAAAATCTCTCATCAGCCGTTAAATTTTTTACCGAAAACCAGCTGAATTTATCGAATGGTGTCCACTCAGTTGTGCCTTACAGTTTTGAAAAAAATTTGATCAAACAAAGCAGCAGTCTCTGAGCCATTCCTAAACAATGAAAAAAAATCGACGAGAGGGTGGGCCACTCCTCACTCAAAGACTGCCCACAGGCGAATGACGTAACTGACAGGCGTGAAAAAACTCTTGCATGCCCACGAGGGTTCAAGCATGTCTGATGTAATCACACGTGATTCAAATCCATATGGTTTTTGAAAAAATAATACGATCGGATACTTTTCTAATAGACCTCGTATTTTGGAATGTGTGGGTGTCAAGATAAGTTTTATACTCTACTTACATAATATAATGTGAATTCATTTTACTGACTCACTATTCAGGTAAGAACTGTATTTTCTAAGCTTTTTTCTGTGTGTGTTCACTCGCGTATTTACATCCGCATTGAAAACGCATATGAAAACATGCCACATCCGGGCACTTTGTTAATATTTTGCCCAGTCGCTCTCCATGAAGGGACATTCGCCTTAAGGAGGTAGCACGGGGACTGTGGACTCGAGTTCTCATATTGGCCTCTGTGGGTATACCCCGGACATGACACCAGTCTATTTATTACAGGGCCACATATAAACAGACAAACACATTCACACACCTACCAGATCCAGACCGGTTTGGACCGATGCAGTTGCATCAGTCAGATTTCTTATGCATCATTCATCATTGGTAAAAAAAAAAAAAACTCAATTAATCCTGAATAGTTCCGAACGTGTCCCCGCAGTGAACACAGCTTTTGATTTGATCCCACAATGCACCACGCAGGTGGATCAAAACAAACATAGCATCAGCCAGTCGAATCAATGATCATGGCATCCAGGAAAAAAGTTGTGCAAGGAAAATTGGGCGCTTATTTCAGCAAGAAACGGTGAGTTTGAAAGGCATTCTATGATGACTGAAATTACATTTTTGGTGGTTTAACGACCATACATGTCAACCTATATGGATTGTCCATAAATTATATGGATTTTTCTGAGTTTCAGAGTCATACGGATGTACAAATAAAGTCTTACGGATATTCAGGGTTTGGTCTGCAGCAGGTCTGTAATCAACCGTTTCTGCAGCGCGACTCCACTTTGAAGCATGAACCATTGAAGCAATGTTTCGATCCATTAGCTCATTGGTTCTTTGATTCGCTGCTCTTCAGAAACGGCAAGTCCGCTTCTTAACCCCTCTCAAAGCCATTAAAATACTGTGAGTCACTTTTGTGTGGATTAAAGTCACTAACTGGGACTCTTGTCTTGTTGCTGTCAAGAAACAAGAATCGTCCTCCGTTCTGTTGGCACAGCTCCAAACGCTGCGCGGCTCTCTGCCGAGACAGAGTCCGGTCGGAATTAATAACTTCAAAATGAATTGCCACTTTAAATAAAATGACACCTCTTACAAACGTTGTAATACAGATGTCATTTTTATCGGGCAGCTGCAAGAGCTCAGCTCAGATATTTGAAAAGACATTCATGCCAATAATGTCTGAAAGGAAATGCTTTTGACAAAAACTACAGATTTTGTTTATTCCTATTTATGTTCAGAGATCAAGGATCCACCATGTCAGTTTTTGTTATAGTGTTGTTTTTTTTAGGACATCATATTTATACAGATAAGAAGTGTTCACTATGGTCCATGAAGTATAATAAATATATTAAAAGAAGTGTGACAGTGTATGTTGCACACGAATAAAAGAATGAAGATTACTGAATAACAAGACGTGTACGATTTTTATTTTATCATTGGGCAAAAATGCATCTGTCAGATTTTCACTCTGGATCCAGCCCTGCCTACGGCCCATTTAAGTTTCCATTTCACCTAACCTGCATATCTGCTGATATGGGAGGAAGCCGAAGCACTCGGAAAGTCCACACGGAAAGGCCCAGGTGGGAAGCGATCTCACAACCTTCTTACTGTGAGGCAACAGTGCTAACCACTAAGCCACTGTGCTGCCTAATTGTAATTTACATCCCCCAAAATTATTATTATTATTACTGTTATTGTTGTTATCGTCATCATCACTTGGCCAATACAGCTCAGTCTGACTTTTCACATTCTTCCACTGCACATACTTACAGTTGATACTATGATGTACATTGAGAGTGAAGAATGTTGTTTTTGCTAAGCTGCATTCTGCCTACCTTGGCCTCATAAGGGTAGGAGTCCTCAGTGTCGATCCCTCCGTTGGCTTTGATGTAGTCAAAGGTCTGGTCCATCAGGCCTCCCATGCAGCCCATGTTACCAAAGCTTCTGGAGCAGTCCACCAGCTGCTGCTCACTCAGGGACACCAGCGTGCCGGTCTTCCTGAAGTTCTGCCCCTCCAGTGACCCAGCCTTGAAGATGGAAGAGATGTCAGATGTAAACATTTGTGTGTTTGTAGCTCTGCATATGAATAGAGGAAAGTTGAACATACAGCACTGAATGCCCAGCAGGAGCCACACTGCTTCTGGTCTTTGACAGGGGTAACGTAGCCCTTGTCCCTCCAGTCAACAGTTTGGGGCAGTTCATGAAGTGCAACTGAACGGAGGAAGATGGAGCCGTGTCGTGGCAGAGAACTGTTGAAGGAGCCCAGGCAGCCCTGAGAAATCAGCTGTCGGTACTCGTGGTTTTCCTAGTTAGAGTGCAAAACCAGGCTTATAAATTCATCTTCACAACATAACTGCTCTTTGGTTTTTAGTTGTGCATACCAAGTCAGCAAACACAGTCATGCCGAGGCGGTAGGACTTGGTCCCCTGATCGGCCATGATGTTGTGCATCAGCACCAACTTGCGATTTTGAAGCCAGATCCCCTTGCGGTGTGCCTCCTCTGACGGCGAGCTGTAGGTCTTTCCTTTGAGTCAAAGCAGAAAAATTAAGGAATCAACAATATTCACTTCAACCCTCCCAATAAACAAGTCAGGTCCATAAGTGTTTAGACAGTGACACAATTATTATTATTTTTAATCATGTTGCCTGTGTTCATCTCCACATTTGAGTTGAAATGAAACCATCAAGATGTGCTTCCACTGTAGATTTTCATCTCAAATTCAAGGGGTAACTTGAAATAAATAAATGGTTAAACTAAGCACAAGAATTATTGTTTATGATAATCACTTTTACAGTCACCTTTCTTTGGACAAGTTGGACAATTATTAACATGTTTTTAACACATAACACTGAATATTACATCTGCCTGAAGTAGGCAGTTCTCATAAACTGACCAACTGTGCAAGAAGGAGACGAGTGAGAGAAGCCATCAAGACAACTCTGAAGTCCAAATACTTGTGGACCTTGCTCCAGCTGTACAACATGGTGGCCACAGCAGATCACAATTACAGACAATATTCTCAGAATTTAATATCACAACGTTCTCTCAATTTGGCTCACCAAACTTAAACATCCAAGTGTGGAACTCCCAGTCTTCTATAGAGATGATGGCACAGTTGGCCACGGCCAGAAGAGCGGCAGCAGCCAGCAGCAGCTTCATCCTGAGTGACAGACAAGCACAAATAAACACAAGTTCACAGTGACTGGCAGGAAATCTGTCAAGCTGCACCCAACCACATCACCCAACCACATCACCTACATACTCTTGCATCATACGGAAGGTCACATGTGCTGCCACCACCCAGTCAGGAATTTTTCTCACATTTTTTCAGTTGCTGTTTCTCCTGCACGGAAACTTTCTTGGCTTTCCTGTTTGTCTTCATTGCAACAGGGCGCCTAGGATGCCGGTATGTTATTGTGTAGCTATGTGTCTATACAGCCGCAGTTATATGTGCTCACCTGGATATTTGTCACTGCAGGTGAGTTGAAGGTTGACTTCTATCCACCTATAGGTGACGGTGGGATCATGTCGGAGAAGCACTCTTATTCACCCTATTGAGATATCCCACAATCCCTTGCACACCAGAGAGTTGCTGTAGGAAAAACAGAGAATCCACATGATGACAACTGCAAATGAACATTATACTACCAAAATGTCATTTTTGATGCTTTTCATCACGTTAATAAGAGACTGCCTGCATGAGACCCTGAAAACCCACTAAAACAAATATACCAAATAATCTGTGTCTGCTACATTTAATTTGTGTGGATCTTCATACTCGCAAACCGAATTTCAGACATTTTATATGTAATATGCATATGTCGCAAACATGAATGAGCGAAGCTTGTCAACATCTCACCATGTCATTTGCGTTCTTCAGACTTTATTATGAGTAAATGCTTCAGGGGAGCATTAGCATGGCAAAAACCTTTCAGCTTCTGGGGGAGCTTTGACCCCCATACTCTCCACCTTTTTAAGCATTTGCTTTTTTGGTTTTCAGCTGAGCCCCCTAATTACAGCATTCTTAACCTCCTGCCACTTTATGCATTTTTTTTTATGTAGATGTAAATTAATATTAAAAGTTTCAGCAAGTTGACAGTTGGGCTGTACAATATGACCAAATTATCATATCTCTATTGTCATATGAATTGTCATGTAAATATCACTTATATACATGCTGTCCATATTCTTGAGCCACTTAGATGGTTAGGGAGAGTTCCCATGGGATAAAAAAGCTTTTCAACCTACCATCCCTGGTTCTCAAGACCAGGCACCTAAGTGGCTCTACACACTTTCTCTCTCTCTCTCTTTTAAAGATATTTCAGTGTACCTTAGTAAACACTAGTACAGTTCCAAGTTAGATTTGGAATGTATAATTATAAAAGATATACCTTACTGAATTTTCATATCAACATAATATACGATATGACTATGATTTGACACAAAGTGCAGCAACAGTGAAAATTAAAGATTCTTAAAATTGTTAAAACAATAATAATACCACACTCATTTTGCACTCATCATAAGGTCGGGATACTGTGCCCTCCAAAAGTATTGGAACACTTTGGAATTTCACAATTTGTTTATGCCATTTTAAATACAAGAAATACAAAAAAATAAAGAATAAAAATTTCTAAAATGATCTTCCTCAAACTCAAACTGAAAGCAAATCTCTAAAACTTGATAAAACCTGTAAATAATAATCACTTTATTGCCAGTTTTCTTTAGACAAGTCAGGGGATGGAAACATGAACATTTCCAAGTCACTGAATATGTCTTGGACTTTATTTACATCAATTATGAAGAAATACAAAAGTTTATTTGCCCAAAACATCAATCTAGGCTTTCATCTCAAATGTACTTTCTGTCAAATTGTCTTCTTTTTAAGAAAGTCCTCCTCTACACCACTTCGCCAAGAAGCTGGATTTTATATTTTTAACTAATTTATATCAAGTTGTAGAGGTTTGCTTTCAGTTTGAGTTAAGGAAGATAATTTTAGACAAAAAATGTATTTGAAATGGAATAAACAAATAAAAATGTGTGAAATACCAAGTGTTCCAATACTTTTGATGGCAACTGAGAAACAGTGAGGAGCAGCACCTTACATATACAGTGCAGCAGGTAAGAGAATATTTAGAGCAGAATCCTGCAAATGGTGATACAAACATCACATTCGGCACAAATAATCCATAGAAATGAACTCTTTTAAAAAAAAAACTGATTGTTGAGGGATTGTTTCAGTTATCTGCTGCACTAATAAGCCAACATGAACAAGATGCTGTCTTAGTTTAAAAATGTGTACATAAGGCCACTCGAATTAAAGGAGAAATGCTGCTTTTAACAACCTGGACCTCATTTCTAGCATAAAATATGGTCGTTTACTCACCAACATAAGTTTGGTGTGATTAGAAGTCCAGAGTTCAAATGACGTGTTCAGCAAACATTTTTCTTCTTCTACTAAGGTGGATTAGAACTTTTTGTGGTACACAGCACAAACTACTGGACAGGAGGAACCTAGCAGTCAATGTGACTCACTGATTTGAAAATGCAGGTCTTTCAACCAGACATGTGGTGCCGTGACATGTCAATCATCTGTGTTGAATCAGATTTCAGGAAAGTCCAGTGAAACCCCGGCCTCCGCTCTAGCTCCACCCATGCCAGGAAGTGTTTGACATTTGAACATTTCCTGTTTCACTGACTGATAAATTGGCACTTCCTCTTTGAGTGTGAGCTTGCCACTGACTTCCCGCGAGATTCCATGGGATCTCATCTGTCAATCCAGGAAGTATTTAAAATTTGAACATTTCCTGTTTTACCGTGGATTTGAAAATTGGCACTTCCTGTTTAGGATGCCCTGTACCATGAGTGAGCTTCGTGCCACTGCGCAACGCTTCGCTCATATTACTCTGGAACAAACAGGACAAACAGTGTTGTGAAAGACAATAAGCAGGACATTAAAGAACAAACTTCACTCTCCCCCAGAACGACATGAACAGGAAACAATCACGGCTCAAAGCAATTCCCATTGAACATAACAGAGAAACAACCTGAGCTTCTGGCATGTTTACATAAAACAAACACAATAACAATGTCTATAAATCCAGATAATATATTCACGAGACTTTTAGGCACAATATAAAAAGAGGTTTATGTTGCAATGTTAATGCTGTTGTCCGTGTGCAGCGGTTAAAGTGCAGCCTGATTTTGCGGGATTTGAAACCTCAATAGGGCGAATACCGCTGAAGGCAGCTCTGTTTTACATGTACTGTACATATATGTGTGTGTGTGTGTGTTTAAACATTTTTTTATTTTTCAAAACAGCATTTGGAACAGTCTGATCGTGCTCAAGAGACATTCGCCATGGTCAGGCACGTCAAATCATGCCACCATGTCCCGAATGTTCCACGGATGAACTGTATGTGCACTTCCACTGGATCCCGTTTGCGGTGCGTAAAGGAAATGTGCAATGTCTGTGGCACACATCCATCTTGTGAACTAGATGCAAACATTGCACAATCAAACTGAAAGCACTGTGTGTCACTGCAGTCAGTGCGTCTCAGAGCCATGGAGGAGTGCACACGTGAACGGGGTGTTATATCCATAATCAACATTATATGACAGATACATTGTCATCCCTTCCATGAGTTAGATAATGTTTGTGAAATATTATCATTATCATAGCTGTAACACCACAAGCAGATGAGCAGTGCTGCTGCCCCACAGTGAGTCAATGCATTTCAGAGGTTCGGCGCAGCTCAGTGCAGCTGAATGTAGTGTCACAGCTGTAATACACATATTATGACATGTACACCATTGAAATCTTTAGGAAGAATGATGTGCCAGCTGTATTGCCAAGCCATTACAATATAAATATAAAATAGAAAATGTCAGTTGGACCAGCTCCAGATGCAACTCACAGTACAGGGTGAACAACAGCCAGGCTGCAGCCTGTGAGTGCCATGAGATGGCTACATCAGCCAAGTGCCGACGGCACATGCCTTGTCCATCACAAAATATATATCCCATATGATAACGCCACCCAGCCGGACAACGGGACACCCCACTGGGTGTCAGGGCACGTAGCACGTGATTGCAAAGTCCAGACAGTACATCATGTGAAACATTAAGTGATTGTCAGGAGACACACATGAACCACAGTGTAGTTATGTCATGGAACTAATATCCTGGAGAGAGGAAAGGCGTGAGGCTGAATCATCTGATCGCTCCTCTGCGTGTACATGAGCTCATCTGATCGGTCTGCTTACATGCACGACAGTACGGTTATGATCCGAGGTCTACCGCGTGCTGGGTAATTGGGAGAGTCAGGAGTTTTCACGGTGGGCTGGTCCAACCTGGGGCCGTTGTGAGGGGGTGTTAATATATATGCATACGTATATGACCACCACTAACTGTTAGGCTACACAGCAAGACACTTGGGCTGCTGTATCTTAAAGAGAAGACATTAAGTGTTATAAATGTTTTATAATCATGAAAATTCACAAGAAAATAACTTAAGACTGCTTCTGCAACGCTGTTATCTTTTCCAAAGCCTAAGGTAGGGACATACCATTACACATTTAACACCCCTATGCATTCATTACAGTTAGTTCAGTCCAACCAAGCCCTGTGCGCTCAGATGGGACTTGCGCTACCCATAAGTGAAAAGATGAACAGAAAAAAGCCAGGTGGAGCTGAAAAAAGCTAGATTAAGAAAAGGAAAAGCTTTGGAGGAAGATGCTGCCAAGTGTGCAAAGCTCACAGATATTTTTTCAAGAAGACACAGCGAAGAGGGAAATGGTAAATAGGGCCTGTTGATGCCCGGATGTCAGCCGTATCAACATTTGTAGTCCAGTACTACCTCTTCCAGCTACTTACAGACTTCACTGACTTGGCTGGGCAGACACTGTACGATATTTTCAATCGTTGTACTCGGCTCCAGCTCAAACTGTGCGACAAAACCGCAGGGTTTAAAAGTTCAGAGCGCACGATTCATGTTCTCACACTGTACACCAGCCTTAGGTGGTGTACAGGTGAGTTAACAATACCGTTCTTGTTTTAACTAAAGCTGGGCTTACAGTGTGCGATTTTTGGCCCTTTTTCAGACGATTTTTCACTCGTGCGAGAATTTTTTGGATCGCGCCGAGTTTCATCTTAAACGTGCGTCCTGCATCGAGCTGCGTTTAACATCTCACGACCACCTCCCGATGGGGAATCATATGGTCGGATGAAAATCAAACCTGTTTGATATTTTGGTCGGCCGTCATGACTCGTGAGGGTTCTGCGCTGTTGAAGCAGCGCTACAAGTGTCTACGCGCTGATTACCTCGCGCACTGTGCGTGTGCAAACACCGGAGAGAGCAAACAGTGATCTCATGTAAAGTCTTGTGTTTTTTTTATTGCGTTCCCTCGCAATAACCTAATATATTAAAGTTCATGTCCGAGGTACCTGGTTTACATGATAGGAACGGCACATCTTGACATACACAGCAGAAGATAGCACTCCTCCTTGCTTGCCTTCCAACCAGACTTCGAGTGGCAATCAAACTGCACCCATATGCCATTCGACGTGCATTCTTATTATTCTTACTGCAATCTGACAGCTTTCTAGGTATTTATGTGTTCCAACCACGTTTGGACAGCAATCTTACGTATACACAGGGTTGTGCATGAATCAGTCGAGGCGGGATCCGCCCACATTCTAAGTGGTCATACGGCATTCGTACATGGCTGTCAGGATGTCTGTCCGTCCTGACTGTACCTCGAAGTTTGGCTTTTTTTCCCCATTCGGAGTGATTCGGTTTCACTCGCACTCATTCGTGCTAAGTGTGGTGAGGCCCTTAATAATGTTTATGGGTCAAAAACATTTGTAAGCCCTAAAATCCTGTGTATGTTACTGCTGGAGCTCAAAGTTTGGGTAGTTTCTGTTCATTATGATTTAAAGAGAGTGTAAACACAGTTGTTTCACAATAAATGGCTTCACCCAACCACTAACCATGAATGATAAAAATGTTTTTGTGTTATCATTCATGGGTAATTCTTTAACTACGGGCACTATTGCCCTTGTAAATGTAATTTCCACCACACCATTGCCTTACAATATAAAGCGCCTTGGGGCAACTGTTTGTTGTGATTTGGCGCTATATACATGTGCTCTGATGTCACTGTTTATCTCCATAGAAACTACCCAAACAATCTTTCATACAAACTGTTAAAGGGACATTACAGTGTTGTGGTGGAAATTACGGCAATAGTGTGGGACAACTACATTTTGTTTAAAAAAATCACAACAGTTGTATGACATTGAATACCCCAATTATGTTTTGATTATTTTACTGATATTTTATTCAGAGATATTTTAAAACATTAGAAAAAACGTTTCACCATTCATTTTTATCACTGAAGATCAAAAGTCTGGGTGTACAAGCACAAAACGGCAATATTTGCATATAATGATGCTGAAAAAGGTGAAAAAGTCATCATAGACTACTAGAACAAATTTCTTAACACACTTTCATTGTAAAGATAACTATAAAAGTGTGAAATTTCCCCTTTTTTCTGTTTTTCATACAATATGATCAAAGGATATAATAAGTGCCCGTAGTCTAAGAATCACCCTCATATTCTCTGAAAAATAGGCAAAAAAAAAAAAAAATTCTGCCAGGGTATGTAAACCTTTGAGCACTACTATATATAAAAGCACTTTCAATTTTACTACAATTACTATACAAATAAAGTTATCATTATGTTATCCTTAGTCTTATTATTAATACATAACTACCAAAAACTGCTGAAATTGTTATTACTGGTCAAAATATAAGATATTTTTCTTTCAAAGTTCATTTTGTGTGATTTCTGTGGAGGTTTTTCTGATGACACAATCCCAAAGGGAGAGTTTTCTTTTGCTATGAAAGAAACATTCACTCATTCAACACTTTTATTAGTTACACATCAATCACTCAGTACGTCTGCAGCGCTTGTTCCAGTTCCTCATTTGGAATCTTGATAATAAACTTTATTTTCACAGCACTTTCTGGTGCAGCTTATACATTTCAAAGTGCTTTTACAATTAAACATAAACATATCGACAAATAACAGTGAAATCAAAACATAAAAGACTGAACTACATGCAACAGTTAATTTAAAATCAACCGTTCGCAATTTATGACAGCCAACCCCCAAAAGTGAGTCAAAATAACAGAAAACAATAGCAAGTTAATGGACAATACACTGCAGAGTGTGCACGCAGACATAACTGCACTTACAGGTTTGTTTTTTGCAGGTTTTGATCATGAAACAGACATTTTATTAAGAAAAGGAAGAACAATGGGAAAATGGAGGGATGGGCACATTATGCGTTGCTTCTCACCTTCTCAGACCAGGGGATAGCTGGCAGCAGTAGCAATGCCACACTGATTGTGCTTGTTTCTTGACATCATGATGTATCCTTTTTCCCCCCAGTCTAGACCCCAGCTGGAGAAAAGTACAAATTATTGCAATCATTCAACTTTTGTAAATAGAACATCTTAAACCATGTGTCAAGAAAACATTTTGTTGTTGTTGTTTGTCCTGCAGTAAAGGCCCGGTCCCACTGGGGAGAGGATTAATTGCGCATGAATTGAGTACACAAATTACAAGCGTTCCTTGTCATCCGCAACAAAAATGGCCAAAAATGACAAATGTCCCAGTATGAATTACGAATGTATTAATAATGTGAATATATGATGAACAATTATGGATGTATAACGCATGTATTGAGGAAATGGATTGGACGCATTGCGATTATCAGGGCAGTATTACGGATGCAGATGCCGCGCACACGCAACACGTGTGCGGCATCTGCATTGCGATCGTAAAAGAAGTGCACTCGGGCCTTTTGGCATCACTATTCACACCAACACCACAGTCTTTGGAGCAATTGCTGGACTCGGACAAGTTGATCACAGACTTGATGTTCATGTTCTCATGTCAGGGTTAACTGTTCATGAGTTTGGGGAGCGGGAGATGGGAAGCCGCTCGAGTTGTGAGACGGTGTTTTTTTTTAGAGAGTCAGTGTGTTGCGGCTGTAACAGCAACTCTTCCCTTCCTCCTTCTGTGTTAAATAAGAGTTCTGAAAGAGAACCGAGGTCCACAGATCACTTCTCTGCAGCTGGGGATTTACAGTATGTTGTTGGATGGCAGCAGCTATTCCATCTGTGGGGATTCATACCTACATCTGTACGTTTCCACAGCTGGACTGGCACTGACTGGCAGGTATGTCGATTTCTGCCACATAGTGCTTGGGTTTACGTGACGTCTTTGTTATGCATTCGCAGAATGTCCACAAATCAGATGCAAAGCAGACGTAATACAAACGCTTTATCTGTGGCCAATCTGTATGCATTCGCTACAACTTATTTTAATCCATGATGTGGACAAGATAGGCATGCTATATATCCATTTTACACACTGTCCCAGTCCGCTGCCGAGCCACAAAACCCTGTCAGTTGCGGATATCAGCGGATAACGGCGGATATACAGCGCATAGATTGTGTATGTAAGGCGGATGTCATCCGCAGCCAAAATTTTGTACAGCTCAAAAATCCTGGCAACGGATACTTGCGGACGTGTGCGGATGTTGGCCGACTCATACAAGCATGTTTCATGGATATTGCGGATGTTTAGCGAATATGAACCAATTTTGTGCGCAATCCATACGCAAATCTTCCTAAACACTAGTGGGACCGGACCCTAAGAGGCCATTAAAAAGTGTCAGATTAACAGTGGCGGTTTCAGGGGTTTTTCCTTGGGGGGGGGTATTTGCAACTGGGGTTACATAATTTCTTATAAAAACATGAAAGAAAATGTCATGTGTCTATGACACATTCACTGGAACAAATTTATGTTTTAATTTACAATAAACTACTAACAGCTGGAGTTGCCTGCAGGGTTACAACAATGTACTGTTATTTTACTGTAACATACAGCAATTTATTACAGTAAAAAGATTACATTACTGCTGCACTGTTACATTACAGGAAGCAGGTGTGGTTGCCAGACTAATTCTGTTAAAAAATAATAATAACAGGAAACAGTGTAATTTCAATGTAATTTCATCTTTCTTATATTTTTCTCAGGATCAGAACAGGAGTTTCACATCCACACACTGATTTGTCTTTTCTATTGCAAATCCAGCTGTACAAGGAGAATAGGGCAAGGCTGGCACTGATCCAAGGATATCTTCTTTGGAAGTCAAGTGCACTAACTGTGTGCGCGCCACAGTGCACTCTGCTATCCACTGATTGCATTGGTCAACTTAAAGTGCATATCACTGGTAAATGAAATGTCAAATGAGATGGCTATTCTAAATAAATAAAGAATTATGAAAATATTGGTGTGGTGTTTTATTTTTGGTGCCATATGTCCTGAGAAATGAATCCATAAACATGGGGAATTTAGCTTGATTTGATGTGCTGCTGTTAAACGGTCTGATTTGATAGTCTGCAATAATGGTCGATTTCAGTGACGTCATCTTTGGAACCGCCCTCAGAGCCAGTGCGGTTGGTGTATTGAAACTGAGCAAGAAAAGAGAAATTTCTTACAGCTGAAATTAAGTGTTTTTCATGGGAATGCACAGTCAATATGTTGAAATGGTGAACAGGTTTGTTTAGGTAGGATGCAGCAGCAATACTCGTCATTAAGAAATTGAGGAGGAAAGCCGAAGCATTTTGTTTTGTTGTTTTTTAAGAGCCTCCCAGACAGACTTCAGATATTAAGATGGATAAACTGGATTATGTGTGGGAAATAGTTAAAAAAAAAGATCTAACGACAGATTTTATCCTTTCCATTCATGTGGCCAAGCGAAAGCATGTTACCTCCCCCAAAAGTGTGGAACCAGCCATGTTTGTGGTTTGTGCCACATCACACCATATTAAGTTAAACTGTGCTAAGCTACTGGGAGCTGGTGAGTCTTGCTGAGGAAGCTGCATCCGTGTTTATAAGTGTGACCACGGAGAGCTGTAGAGAAAGTGGCAGCGAGCGATAACGGAAATCGCTGTTGGACCTTAATGGGAGAACCGTGGCATAGACCAGCTCCAGCCCTTTATATTATCAGTGTAGGTGTTTACCTGCTGTGGACTGTTTGTTGTGGACGGACAAATGGCAGCGAAAAACACAGCAGGAGTAAAATCAGTGACGCCCCTTTGATGGTATGTATTTATGTATTTATTACTGCCTTGTGATTATTCAATCTTATTTAGATGTATTTTATGAGTTTTTTTCAGACACTATGGGTTACAAAGAGATAAATACAATAATATACAAGAATTTTACTTAAAAGCCAAATTAAAGCCATATCACATTTGTAGATAAAATGCAGCCCGGACTGACTGTGTGTACAGGTGTAACTCATGAAGTAAGCATGACGTGGACGTACAGTAACTGACAGGCAAAGTGACCTTCAGGCACCTAAAAGTCAGTTCCAAAGGTTACATATTGATGCTGGATCGTTATGGCTGTGAACCTGCATTTTTCAGATGCACTCTGGCTTATTTTACTTTTATCAACTGCAGGGCCGTATATAGGAATGTGAAAGGGGGGGTTCAAATCCTTGAATTGGGGGTCCAGTGGGCCACAGGGCCCCCGGTGGGGTCGAGGGGCAACGCCCTCGTGGGGGCTCAGGGGGGCGAAGCCAACGAAGCAGAAGCTTTTTGAGGATTTCGAGGGGTAAAAAGCTACATAAATTTCATTTGAAACCCAAAATGTATCATTTTAGGAAATACATTTTTATATACAAATAGTCCTTGCTTGGGACTGGATCAGTTGCCATAAGAACCACCCAGGAAGAACCAAGATAACATTAATGCAAACTTTATAGCTGTCTGTCGGTTGCGAATGACGCAACTGACAGGCGTGAAAAAACTCACGCATGCGCACGAAGGTTCAAGCTTGGCTGATGCAAGTGCACATAATTCAAATCCATATAGTTTTTGCAAAAAATAAAAAGGTCGGATAGTTTTCTAACAGACCTCGTATTTAGCGGTATTAATATTTGCGTTTACATTATGGATATGTACGTATATGTACGTTATGTATTAAAATAGCGGCATTTAATTTGGCAACCTTGTTTAACTCGCGAAATTCGCATAAAAAATCCCACACGAATATTTGCACCTTTACAGTATTTGCAACAGGAAGGAGAAGCTCCCTTTATTTCTCAGCTTATACATACAAACATGTTTTTACAAACCAGACAAGTGTAATTGTGTGTCTACATGGGTATTTACAAGTCTACTAATCTGTTTGATATCAGAGGAGGATAGGGACCAGGGAGCAAAAATTCTCAACCCCCATGGGAAAAGTTTATCTAGCAGTTTCCCCTTCCATCACTTAAGGGATTACTCTGGCAGAGGAAATTGAAACTTGAGGGTGTGTGATAATAGCTGTGTAACAGTTAGTGCTTGTTGCTTATTATCAATGAAAAGAAAATACATAACGTTGATATCCAGATCAGAAAAAATCAGCAGAAAGAAATCAGCAGAATTCTCGGGGGTTGAAAGAAATTATTGATAATCTGGTATTGAATTTTATAAAGATAGTGTTGACTGGAGTGAGATATGTTCTTTAAGTAATTTGCCAGTAGGGTACTGTAACTTGAAACAGAAACTTCACAAATAAAGCGCACAACAAATAGATATAATAATAGCCATTGGACATTTTGAGAAATCTTACAAGCAGAGCAATTTTTATGGGCCCTTCACACATAACACAAAGTTGAGCGAAAGAAGCAGGAACCCGCCGAAAAACAGTGAACAAAAAACGAAACGGGGAACCGCGAAACATTCCACCTGCTGTCGGGAGGGACACATGTTGGGACAGGCGTGAACATTACCGTGGCGATGGTTTCGTGCATGCTCGTGCGTGCGCACAAACTCAGTCCAAGCACCTGGAACGTGTGACACCACATTGTGCAGCTGCTGTGTGGGGGGGGGAACCACACACCAAAAAAACACTGCAATTTCTAGTATTTAATCCATCTTATCAAGTGGACAATACAAATATGATCCTTCTGTTCCTCTGTATATGACCCATGGTCATAGACATCCAGTCATGAAATGACCTGAATGAAGCAGTGCCTTTTTATCATGTCCACATCTGCTGGCACCGCATGTCCAGCCAGCGCCACATGTCCAGCGAGTGGTGTACCGAAGGACACAAAACTAACATAGCTGACATGGTGGACGTGGGATTTAGATTGCCACCTGAGTGTACACATGATCACACAGAGCTGTTCACATGGGATAGCCTGCCGATGTGCGCACTCACGCGGTCGCTCCTGCCCGTTGCAAAGGCGATATGTGTTTTTATGTATTTCCACGTGAGAACAGCATGTCCATGCACGCGCCTCACAGTGGAATGTTGTCAGGTTTTATACTTATACATATACTCTCCAGCTGTGACTTGAGAGTCCACAGAATTCTGGCATGGACACGCCCACCTTTTCAATCAGCTCACAGAACAAAGTGTCACTCTCTGTTCCTTTGATATGTGATTATATATTTTATGTATTTGTTATGTAATTATGTATGTAGTTATTGTCGTATGTATTTATTTATTTGTCGTGGCTCTGTTCTGTGTTTTTAATGAAACACGTCATGTGCACTGAGCTGCTGTCACTTCCAGCTGGCAGATGAATCACTGGCGGGTGATCAGCTGAGAGGTGCCGTGTGTCCACAGCATTGTGAGCAAAATGATCAGACATGAATGAGTTCACACCTTTCCCAATGTTGTATTTATTTTCCACTCTTTCTGACTGTCATGTGGAGTACAATTTACGTGGTGGAAGGTTCGTTAGCCTGGCTGGCCAGCTAATAACAAAGTACACACTGTGGCGTGCACGCTCAGACGTGGCTGGCCAGTCGCCATGTGATTTTTTCTGTATATAATTATCAGCATGTCATGAGAGCATGAGAGCCCACCCACACATGTGCATTGCATGGAGTGTTATTCATGTTGTTGATGGCAGAACATGTGTTCACCACCTGAGTTGCGAGTACACAGTGGTCATCTGTTCCAGTTGGACACTACAGTCATCCAGATGCATGCTGCGCACCTGACAATGTTGAATCGTGGGGTGGGGGGGAGCAACACCAGCTGCACGAATCGCCCCGCGTTTTCTAATTGCCAAGCAAGTGGTGTTGGATGTTCGTGGGTGGCACCTGGACTTTGGCAAACTCGGGCCGAGAGTGGGTTGAATGGCCATTCGTCCGGGGTTTATCAACATTTGGCTGCAGGTGTGAAGGCTGCCTCGCTTGCGCCATCCGGCTACAGTGAGACATGTCCGATGTTTTCGTTCAGCTCCTCAGCCGCGGCGCAGTATATGTCCGACCTGCGTTCAACATGCTGTGCGAATGCTGTGAACACGATCAGATGACAGTGCAACCTCTTTTTGCACACCATTCTAATGGGTTTCTGCCGCAAGCGGCACGAGAATGTAGAGTGCATGTGCCGTGCCTGAATGATTGTGGTGACTGCTGTATGAGGCGTTCGAAGCAGCTCCAGTTTGTCATGAGTGGCATATGATTCCTCCTTCATGCGCCAGTCGGCTTCAATCATGTTATGTGTTAAGGGGTCCTTAATAAGGGAACAGTTATTTTTCTTCATGCTTGCATACCAAAGCATATGGAATAATTATAAAAGCTACAACTTGCATTATGTGATTGGCAAGAACTTGCACAGTTAATTCCATGACAGTGCAGAAACATTATGGAAAGATGGCCCCTGTAAGTTTGGAAAGGGGGCGTGGCAAGAGGAAACTCCTTTCGATTTAAAGCGGCAGGAGCAGAAACAGATGGTTTCTTAAAGACCTACAAACATTTTTAGGAAGCATCACCTCCATGTGAGTGTTTTGTTTGCAAACATCTGTTTTTAAGGCACCTGTAGACTTGTATTAACTTATTGAAATGATATGTAATATTAACCATTTAGTACCTATAATTGTGACAAATGAAAATAGGCATACATCTGACTTGAAAATCACCTATAAATAAAAAATGGATGGAATAAAAGATGTTGATGTTCACCTGTTCTTGACCAGCCAGTAGTCATTTCCACTGTTGGAACCATATCCCACAGCCAGGACACCATGATCCAGATCTGAGCTGCTGCACTCTGGCTCATCATACACTCCTTGATGCACAAAAGCAGACTGTGTTGGTACTATCATCAAGTACTTGATTAGAATATTTCCTCAGCAGAATCAAATATAAAAGTCTTCACCTGACTTGTAGAGCTGGAAGGATATATGAGAAGCATCGATGGCCACAGACACGGGACCAATTGTGGCCACGGCCTCCTGCAGAGCATTTTCATCACCTGTTTTCACATCCACGTAGCCGGTACATTTGGCGCCAATGGTTGCAGGGTTGAATCGGCAGTGTCCATCCTAATGAATGGAATATTTATTTACTACTCACAAGAATTTAATCTCCAAACAAACTGGCACAAGCACTATATGCACCTTGGATAACACCACATTCTCAAAGTTCCACCAAAATTCTGTACAGGAATGAAATTATCAGACTATAAGCAAATTTTAGGCCTGACATAGCTCATTTAGTACTTCTGTGATATATGACAGGTGGACAGAGGGTGTGACAAGCTGCAGCTCTTTCCCATTTAAAGTGACAGGTGCAGAAACAGGCCGTTGGGTTGCTTTAAGGATGTACCACCACAGTGACAATGAAGTGGCCACAAATCTTAAAATGTGTTTTTAAAACTCCTGATGACTTACCTTAGCTTGCTTAAAATCTGTTAACAATTGTTTCAAAAATCTTTTTTGGAGTGGGGCACATTATAACAACATGATGGCAACAAACATTCATTGCACAGAGGACCATCTTTTTTGCACTCTTTAAAACCATTTAAAATACTGACTACCACCACCTTGAGGGAATTCGAGTAATGTTTTCTTATATGTGCATTCTAAAGAATGCAAAAGATTTCTTTTAACCAAGAGAATAAATTATATGTAAATTAACTGAGCTATGTGCACGAAACAGCCCAATTTATGAAGCATGAATATTCATATTCTGTACTTCCCATGCATCAGGTCCTGCCCACTGACTTTGTTGATCTTCTTGATCATTTACATACTGGGTTGTGATTGGCTGGTTCAAATGTGTGATTTTGCAAATGGTGCTTTCCTGGTAAAGATTTCACCAACTTACGTACAAACAAACCTGCCTGAACAAACATAAAAAATTAAATTTAATTAAAATTAAATATTGGGGTTTTTTTTTTGGGGGGGGGGGGGGGGTAACATCTTTAAGGTATTTAATTTGACTACAAACCCACTGTTTTGAGACCACAAGAAAGAGAATTTCTATTTTAATCAGACTGTATCAGTGACTGCATTTCAACATTCCAATTTAAATTGAAACGTCTGCATTTGCACTTGTAAATTTCTGACAACACAAACATTGCAAAATACACAAGCTGTGTTTTTGTTTTGAAATGTGATTCAGTTTGGCAGTTATTTAACCAAATTTGCACAAATTATTATGTCCAAGTTAATTTGAGCTGCACGCGCGCTGCAGTTTCAAAATGGTTACTAGTAGCATTTCTACTCTTAGCGACAACCTTTACAAAAATAATTTACAAACGAAAAATAAATAAAGATGAAAAATACTTTTATTATTATTATTATTATTATTATTATTATCATTACTGTTGTTATTATCATCATTATTATTATTAAATGGACAATGCACACACACACACCCCCCCCCCCACTCTTGAATTTAGAAATTCTGCCTACACCCATGCTTAGGATTGATACTATGACATACATTCAGAGTACGATTGGGATGAAAATCATTAGTCAACTAGTCGGGTACCATTAGTCATCAACTAGTCGGTGACTGAATCTGACATTGAATGAATAATTATGAATCTTCATGGTGAAACTCAAATGTGACATTTCTATTAACAAATATAAGCACAAACTCACAAACACAAAAAAAACAGCATAAACAAGAAGACAATACCTTCATTCGCACACACACACACACACACACACACACACGTGTGTGCGTTCACACGCTTTCTTCATTGAGTTAAGGGAGTGGTGGCAGCTCCAGCAGGTCTATTATTTTAAGGGTTAAATGAGCTCAATAAAGGGCTTTCGACTAGTCTATTAATAAAAAATAGTCGACTAGTCAGATGTTAGCTAGTCTAACTATTATGACTCGTCATTCCATCCCTAATTCCAAGTGAAGAATGTTGTTTTTCCTAAGCTGCATTCTGCCTACCTTGGCCTCATAAGGGTAGGAGTCCTCAGTGTCGATCCCTCCGTTGGCTTTGATGTAGTCAAAGGTCTGGTCCATCAGGCCTCCCATGCAGCCCATGTTACCAAAGCTTCTGGAGCAGTCCACCAGCTGCTGCTCACTCAGGGACACCAGCGTGCCGGTCTTCCTGAAGTTCTG
Source organism: Thalassophryne amazonica (assembly GCF_902500255.1). NCBI lineage: Eukaryota > Metazoa > Chordata > Actinopteri > Batrachoidiformes > Batrachoididae > Thalassophryne > Thalassophryne amazonica. Next base: position 48,205,593 of record NC_047121.1, read on the forward strand.
CCCCTCCAGTGACCCAGCCTTGAAGATGGAAGAGATGTCAGATGTAAACATTTGTGTGTTTGTAGCTCTGCATATGAATAGAGGAAAGTTGAACATACAGCACTGAATGCCCAGCAGGAGCCACACTGCTTCTGATCTTTGACAGGGGTAACGTAGCCCTTGTCCCTCCAGTCAACAGTTTGGGGCAGTTCATGAAGTGCAACTGAATGGAGGAAGCTGGAGCCGTGTCGTGGCAGAGAACTGTTGAAGGAGCCCAGGCAACCCAGAGAAATCAGGTGTCGGTACTCGTGGTTTTCCTAGTTAGAGTGCAAAGTCTAGTCTTAGTAATTTATCTTCACAACATAACTGCTTTCTTTTTTGTTGTTGTTGTTTTTGTTTTGTTTTGTTTTGTTTTTTGTTTTTTAGTTGTGCATACCAAGTCAGCAAACACAGTCATGCCGAGGCGGTAGGACTTGGTCCCCTGATCGGCCATGATGTTGTGCATCAGCACCACTTTGCGATTTTGAAGCCAGATCCCCCTGCGGTGTGCCTCCTCTGACGGCGAGCTGTAGGTCTTTCCTTTGAATCAAAACAGAAAAATTAAAGAATCAATAACAACCACTTCAATTCTACCAATAAATAAGGCAGGTCCATGAATATTTGACCATTTTCCCCTCCATGTTCCCCCTGTAAGCGATAATGTGGAAATGCAATATTTATGTGAAACATCTTAAATTAAAGATTAAAATCTACATTACAGCACATCTTGATTGTTTCATTTTAACTCCATTCTGATGGTGCGCAGAGGTAAAATTAGTAAAAGTGCACCACTGTCCCAATACTTATGAACCTGGCCCCAGCTGTACAACATGATGGCCATAGCAGAACCCCGTTACAGACAACAGGTCTCATTCACAATGTGTATGCACAAAACCTGTGCTTAAACCGCACATATTCACATTTGTTCCACAAATCTGGGAGTTGTCATAGAAGATATTGGAACACATCCATTAACTAAATGTACAGTATATGAATCCTCTACTCAGCGTTTTAACAGCTTTATTAAAAATGTAATTCTATAACTGAATATAATTACCAGAAAATTAACTAATGAAATTCACTAATGCATTGACTAAATGTATTAACTATGAAACTGACTCCCTTTAATCCTCATCATTTAATGTCATAATTAAAATCTTTACCCAAATCAGTTGAGTTTGTTTGAGAAAATTCATATTGCAACATAAGAGTTTTGGCTTTCGTTAAATAGGTTATTGGCCTGTAATTGATTGATGACTTCATACAGTTTGTAGTGCATTTACATTCCACATCTGAGGATGATTTTAATTTTATTTTTAATTGTGAACATATTAAAGGGCACGCTGGGTATATGAAATTATATAGTATAAATTAAAGTAGAAATTATATATAATTTTCATTTAAATAATGTTCTGATTGAATTGTACTTGCTAATTCGAGTAGAGAAGGACTTGCAAATATCATCTGAACAATTATGAAATAAATGACCTCTGGGTACGGGTTCTTGGTTCCTGAATAAATCTCACTTAATGATGATTGCTGTCAGCCTCTGTTTCATCCTCCTGTTTTTTTGAGGACCACAGTGTAATTAAGCACCTGTTTTGTTTTGTGTTATCCTCAACAACAGTAAGATATATATGTTTGTATATGTACTTTTATTTCCTAAAAATAAAGCAAATTAAATTTCTATTCTAGTCTGCAAGTACAGCGCATCCGGAAAGTATTCACAGCGCTTCACTTTTTCCAAATTTTGTTATGGAGTAAATTCATTTTTTTCGACTCACTTCTACTCACAACACCCCATAATGACAACATGAAAAAAAAATTGGAATTTTTTTTTTTTTTTGCAAGTTTATTAAAAATAAAAAACTAACAAATCACATGACGGTATAGGTATTCACACCCTTAATTCAATAGTTTGTTGATGCACCTGTGGCAGCAAATACAACCGCAAGTCTTCTTGAATATGATGCCACATGCTTGGTGCACCTATCTTTGGGCAGTTTTGTCCATTCCTCTTTGCAGCTCCACCAGGTTGAATGGGGAGCATCGGCGCACAGCCATTTTCAGATCTCTCCAGAAATGTTCAATCAGATTCAGGTCTGGGCTCTGGTTGGACCACTCAAGGACATTCACAGAGTTGTCCTGAAGTCACTCCTTTGATATCTTGATTGTGTGCTTAGGGTCATTGTCCTACTGAAAGATGAACCATCACCCCAGTCTGATGTCAAGAGCGCTCTGAAACAGGTTTTCATCCAGGATGTCTCTGTACATTGCTGCATTCATCTTTCCCTCAATACTGACTAGTCTCCCAGTTCTTGCTGCTGAAAAACATCCCCACAGTGTGATGCTGCCACCACCATGCTTCATGTTTGGTTTCCTCCAAACATGATGCTTGCATTCACGCCAAAGGGTTCAATCTTTATCTCATCAGACCAGAGAATTTTGTTTTTCATGGTCTGAGAGTCCTTCAAGTGCCTTTTGGCAAACTTACGGTGGGCTGCCATGTGCCTTTTACTAAGAAGTGGCTTCTGTCTGGCCACTCTACCATACAGGCCTGGTGGATTGCTGCAGAGATGGTTGTAAATCTGGAAGGTTCTCCTCTCTCCCAGAGGGATGATGGAGCGTTGACAGAGTGACCATCGGGTTCTTGGTCACCTCCCTTACTAAGGTTCTTCTAGGAAGAGTCCTGGTGGATCCAAACATCTTCCATTTATTGATGATGGAGGCCACTGTTCTCATTAGGGCCTTCACAGCAGCAAAAATGTTTCTGTACCCTTCCCCAGATTTGTTCCTCACAACAATCCTGTCTCTGAGGTCTACAGACAATTCCTTTGACTTCATGCTTGGTTTGTGCTCTGACATGCACTGTCAACTGTGGGACCTTATATGTAGACAGGTGTGTGAGTTTCTAAATCATGTCTAATCAATTGAATTCACCCCAGGTGGATTCTGATTAAGCTGTAGAAACATCTCAAGGATGATCAGTGGAAACAGGATGCACCTGAGCTCAATTTTGAGCTTCAAGTCAAAGGCTGTGAATACTTATGTACATATGATTTATTAGTTTTTTTTATATATATAAATTAGCAAAAATAAAAAAAAAATAAAAATAGCTTTTTTCACATTGTCATTATGGGGTTTTGTGGGTATAATTTTGAGAAAAAATTAATTTCATCCATTTTGGAATAAGGTTGTAACATAACAAAATGTGGAAAAAGTGAAGCACTATGAATATTTTCCAGATGCACTATAGTTTTGTTTTGTTTTTTTGCAGTCATTTTGATGTCAAAAAACATTTGTTTTTGTTCTGGAGTGATTTTGCAAACATATTAGTGAATGAGGCCCAATATTCTCATAATACATTCTCTCACCAAACTCAAGTTTCCAAGCGTGGAACTCCAGGTCTTCTAGAGACATGCTGGCACAGTTGGCCACAGCCAGAAGAGTGACAGCAACCAGCAGCAGCTTCATGCTGAGTGACAGACAAGCACAAATGAATACAACTTCACCGTGACTCGCAGGAAATTCCCAGAGTTGTACCTGACCACATCATTAACATATCTCCTCATGACACTAAAGATCATGTGCGCTGCCATCACTGGGTCAGGAATTTTTTCCTCACTTTGTTTCAGCTGCTTAGTGAAACATGCACCAAAATTTGCACACATACTCCTAAGACATTACTCTTTTGAAAAAAACAATTGGCCACTTGAATTTTCAATATGCAGCCAGGTAGGGGGTCAATTGAAGAATAACACAGGGGTCAAAATTAAAAGATACTTCAATCATACTGAAAACTATACCACATTATTTGTGTGATCACAAAGATTACAAAAAGGCATAGTTTGGCTCATTTGTGTTGCAGTCTGTGTTTTGATTGCCTTCCTGATTATTTGGAGTCTCATGAAAATTGAGTAAGGTATGTCTTCTATAATATATTTCAGTTCTAAGGTAGAACTATGCTAGTGTATACTAAGGTATATCTAAATATCTAAAAAAGGAAGAGTAGAATAGAAGAGTAGAATAGAGTAGAGTAGAGCCACTTAGGTGCCTGGTCTTGAGAACCAGGGAAAAGCTTTTTTATCCCATGGGAACTCTCCCTACCCACCCAAGCAACTCAAAAAAATGGACATATCATAATAATATTTCATAAGACATATCATAAGAAAATAGAGATCATGTATATAAGTATTTGAATAATAAGGGTAATAAACAATATATACAAGAAATATGGTGTGTGTGTATATATATATATATATATATATATATATATACTATTACAGGAGTTAGCTTCTAAAACCTAAATATTACTATAGGAGAAGATTGTAGTATATGTATACCTAGTTTGTAGACTAGTAGTAAAATTAAATTATAGCTATCTTATTGTTATTATATTATAGAAACAGAAGCTATGATGTAATATGTATTGGTATCTATCTAAAGTAAACCCTGCTAGCTTACTATAGGAAGATAAAATACAGCATTTATATGCTATCAAATGGAAACCTCAAACTAGGTGCTTTATGTTGATGTCTATTAAAGAACCCATAAAATGAAGAATCATTAAAGAGCTACCCCATGTAAAATAAAATTGTAAATAACAAAAATAAGCTAACTATAGTTAGAAGAGCTACCGTTAAATTAGCTGTTAAAAAGCCATGTCAGTTTTGCCAGGGTTGCACTTACTCTTGAGTTCCTCAGTGTTTTTTGCATTGTGTTACCTGCTGTGTCTTTTGGTGATATGTCTTCGTTTATGTTTCAGTGTTATGTTTTATTTCCACTTACTGTCTGATGTCTGTCTGTTTTAGTTTTTCATTCTTCTTGTGTACTTTGAGTTGTCACATGTCTTTGTTGTTCTGTTCTCATTGACTATTGCACCTGCTGTCAATTAGTTCAGTTTGTTTATAAGACACGCACCTTTTTCACTGTTCAGTGGCCAGGTGTTTGATGAAGTGATACGTCATCTCATGTGTTCTCTTGTTACACTGGTCTCACCCATTTTTGCTTCCTCTAAGTATCTTGTGTTTTACCTCCATTGTTTGTTTATCCATGATTTTGTGTTTACCTCGAACATCCCGTTAGATTACCGCCCTGTATTTTTGTTGGACTATTTATTTTGCTTTCACTTCCCTGCTCCTGGTTATTTAGATTATGTGCACCCTTTTGGATTATTAAATCACGGTGGTTTTGCAACACAAATTTGTGTCCTTGCTGCCTGCATATTGGGGTTCCATTTGACTCCGACTCTGCTCAGATCATAACAAAATGCAATGGACGTCGTCCTTGTTTGACCTTTACTTTGCAGACCAAGCATTCAACACAGCCAAAAACAATTCCATTTATTAATCCTATTAGCTCAACCATTAATTTGCACTACTTTTTACCAAATTGGAGAAGTTTTAACTTTTGACCCCTGCACAAACTTAAATTGACTTTTGTCACCATTCTTGCTGTTTTTACTCCATAACTCCAAAACATTCAGTCATAGATAGTCCAAACTGCACCTTTTAGGAATACGTATGATCAGACAAGTAATGTGGTATAGTGTTCAATATGATTTAAGCATCTTTTAATTCTTAAACTCACTCCTACCTGGCTGCCTATTGAAAATTCAAGTGCCAGTCATTTTTTTTCCAAAAGAGTAATGTCTAAGAAGTATTTGGGCCAAATTTGGTGCTTGTTTCACCATTTGAAAGATTCCCCTGTAAATATTCTATTATCTGCTGCGTTAGCAGTTTCTCCTGCATGGAAAAGTTTTTAGTCTTTCTTGTCTGTCATAATTGCAAGGCACCTGCAGGAAGCTCATATGTTGTGTGTGTGTGTATATATATATATATATATATATATATATATATATATATATATATATATATATATATATATATATATATATATATATGTGTGTGTGTGTGTGTGTGTATACAAGCACATGTGTACTCACCTGGGTATTTGTCACTGCAGGTGAGTTGAAGGTGACAGCGGGATCATGCCTGGGGATCACTCTTATACTGCTGAAGGCAGTTCTGTTTTACGTGTAGTCAGGTGGCTGTCAGCTTCTTGTAAAAACCAGAAAGGGAACATGTCAATCATTGAATGATTCAGTCATGAGACGTCTGCATTACACGGTTTTGCTTGCATTGCTGAAATTGGAAAAAACATGTTCTGAACTCAGCAGTGCAATGAATCACAAGGTGGAAATATTGAAGACACTGTCAGAAAATCAGAATTTAAGAGAAGCAACAAAAACATAAAGTTGGCTGTTCATCTCAGTCAGACACTTTGTTGTTCAAATAAATTCTGTTTCGTGCTCACTGCAATGCCTTTGTGTGAGAAACTCCTGCAAAGATTTTTTCAGTGGCAAACCAAACATTTTAGCAGGTTAATTTGTTAGCAGTTTATCAGTTGAGTGTTATCACAGCTAACTTTTAACTTTTCAGTTACCTGTACCCACCACAGATTTTTTTTTCCCTCCTCAGTCTCTGATTTTTGCTTTCAGAGATTTCCAGAAAAAGATTTTCATGCCAACAAAATGACATATGCACATTTGTTCCCGCCCAGGCACCCACCTGTTTTACCTTCACCTTCTCCCACTAAATAATATGACATTGGAATTAAGGCTGGTGGCATCTAAGAAATACAGGAAGCATTTTAAGTGATATGCACATATAAAATTAGGATGAGGAAATTTAATAACATTTTTTTAAATTTTATTTCATTTTACATTGAAAATGTACAATGTCATCTTCAAATTATACTCCACCATCATCAGCAGGAGTATTTCAAGTCAGGTTGTGAGACCTAATTGCATGACTTTCTGTGAACATACAATTTCTTTCTTTCTTTCTTTCTTTTTATTGTTGTTGTTATGCCTCAAACTGATTAGGATGATTACTTTTTATTATATGCCAATCAACGAGTTTTTGACATGTTGTGTTAGCACCAGTTAATAATAATCATGGATTCATGCACACCAGTGCACACTTGCTTCAAAAAATTTTCAGTTATGATTCATGATCGTTGCCATTTGCAGTTGTTCAAGTTGTTTACAGTTGCTCTTCCTTTCTGTCTCCACATCAACACACACACACACACACACACACACACACACACACACACACACACACACACACACACACACACACACACACACACACACACACACATCCTGTTGTGGGTTTTCCTGTAAGTTGTTTGTTCTGAAAATGTTACCTTTCCATCATTACCAGGAACATGACAGCAAACATATACTGTACATGCCAGGAAATTGAATTTTGTATTTCTGAGAAATGCCAAAGTTTTAATGTTTTTAATTCATGAAAATTATTTCAATTTCTAGGGAATTTGTGGGATCCTCAAGACATCACAGGACATCAGAGCCAGCCTATACACAGGAGGTTCAAGGTTCAAAAGGTTTATTGTCATATGTACAGTAAGAAAAGTATTTCCCTGCGCAATGAAATTCTCTTCTTTGCTGCTCTCACCGGGTGTCTATAATAATAGTCAAAATAGGCATTAAAAAAAAAAAAAAAAAAAAAAAGCATTAAGCATTAAAAAGTAAAGTAACAATAAAGGTGCAGTTACAGTATGAAGTGAAATGAAATAATGTGCAAATAGCAAGATTCAAGTATTAACAGTTAACAGTAAAGTAACAGTAAGGTGCAGTAACAGTGTGAAGTGACCCCAGGGGGTCTGCTCAGTCCTTAGCAGCATTCAGCAGTCTGATGGCAGTGGGGTAGAAAGAGTTTTTGAAGCGGGTGGTTTTGCATTTTACACTCCTGAACCTCCGTCCTGAAGGCAGCAGTGTGAACAGTCCGTATTGGGGATGTGTAGGGTCTTTTATGATGGCGGCAGCTCTATTGTGGACTCTCCGATGGTAGATGCTCTGCAGAGATGGTAGTGGCGTCCTCGTGATCTTTGATGCGGTCTTCACTACTTTCTGCAGGCGTTTGCGGTCATTCACCGTTGAGCTGCCATACCACGCAGTAATCGCGGTGGTGAGAATGGACTCAATGATGCAGCTGTAGAAGTTGCTGAGAATCTTGGGTGTCATGCCAAATTTCCTCAGCCTCCTCAGGACGTACAGCCGCTGCTGAGCCTTCTTTACCACCTGTGTGGTGTTAAGTGTCCAAGTGAGGTCACTACTGATGTGGACCCCCAGATATTTAAAGCTGCTCACTCTCTCCACCTTGCGGCCTTGGATAGACAGTGGCTGATGAGGTTTCCTCTCCCTCCTCATGTCCACTATCATTTCCTTGGTTTTATCTGTGTTCAGGGTGAGGTTGTTGACTCCACACCATGTCACCAGGCCTTCCACCTCCCTCCTGTAAGCTGCTTCGTCTCCGCCGGTGATGCGTCCAATCACAGCAGTGTCGTCAGCAAACTTTATGATGGTGTTGTCGGGGTGAGAGGCGGCACAGTCGTAGGTGAAGAGGGTGTAGAGAATAGGGCTGAGGACGCAGCCCTGCGGGGTACCGATGTTGGTGGTGATGCTGGCTGAGGTCTTATTCCCAATCTTGACAGACTGTAGTCTGCCAGTCAGAAAGTCCAGAAGCCAGTCACAGAGGGTGGAGTGGAGTCCAAGGGCAGACAATTTGTAGGTGAGTTTGTGAGGGATGACCGTGTTGAAAGCAGAGCTGTAGTCAATGAAAAGTACTCTGATGTAAGAGTCTTTATTTTCCAGGTGGGAGAGGGAGGCGTGCAGGGCGGCGGCAATGGCATCCGAAGTTGACCTGTTGTGCCTGTAAGCGTACTGCAGGGGGTCTGTGATGTCCGGTATGCAGCCCTGAATGTATGACAGTACCACTCTCTCGAAACACTTCATAATGATTGGAGTGAGTGCCACTGGCCTATAGTCATTCAGGCAAGATGGGGGGTTCTTCTTGGGGAGGGGGATGATGGTGGTGGTCTTGTAGCAGGTGGGAACAGTGCATTGACTGAGGGAAAGGTTGAAGATGGAGGTAAGAACGTCAGTCAGCTCGTTGGCACACGCTCTGAGGGCACGACCAGGTATGTTATCCGGGCCAACAGCTTTCCGGAGCCGAATACTCCTCAGTGCTCTGTGTACCTGGGCTGGTGTGATAACGAGAGGGGAGGAGGGAGGTTGGGCAGCCGAAGTGTGTGTATGATCTATGGATGTGGTACAGGTGGAGGTGGAGCTCTCAAAGCGTGAGTAGAACACATTGAGGTCTTCCAGGAGGCTGTCTGAAGAGCTGATGGTGGTGGTCCTGGAGCCGGTTCTGAAGTCTGAGATGTGGTTCAGACCTTGCCACATCCTCCTGGGGTCAGCATTGGAGTAGAAGTTCTCTGTCTTCTCTCTATGCTGCCTCTTGGCCGCTCTTATGGCCTTCTTCAGTCTATATTGTGCGGCTTTGCGCTCAGCCTCGTTGCCAGATTTAAATGCAGCAGTGCGAGCACGCAGTAAGCGCAGTACCTCGGTATTAATCCAGGGCTTCTGGTTGGGGAACTTCTTGACTTGTATGGTGGGTATGATGTTCTCAACACAGGTGCTGATATACCCAGATACATACTCAGCATATTCTACTACGCTAACAGAAGAATCCTCCTGGATGGCCGCGGTTCTAAACACATCCCAGTCTGTTTTAGCAAATCAGTCCTGCAAAGTGCTCTCAACCTCTGGTGACCATAGCTGCACCTGTCTGGTGACAGGATTCGATTGTTTAAGTCTCTGTCTGTAAGCTGGGTACAGGAACAAAGAGATGTGGTCAGAGCTGCCAAATGAGGGGCGTGGTGCTGCCCTCAGAGCGCCACGGATATTACTGTATGCGTAATAGGAGTAAGTGCTGTAAGTGGGAGCAACATATCTGATTTTTTCTCAGTGAAAACTAGCGTTCCTCAGGGATGTTCTGGCTTCTATACTGTTCACTGCTTGCATGAACTGGGTGGTGGAAATTATTGCGGAACTTCTTTAAGGGTACCTTTTTTGATTGTAAGAGGTTTACTGACTTTACAGATGATGCGGTGATCTTTGCAGAATCAATAGATACCTGAATTAAAGTCCTTGAGAAGCAAAGTGAGGAATCAGCCTGCCTGTGATTGGTGATTGTCTTGAATCAAGATCATGTTCCAGGCATTCAAGGACTGACATCAGACACATCTTTCTCTGTGTGAAAGTGTTGAACTTGTGGAGACATTCACTGACCTGGAGAGTGACATCCATGCCTCTGGGTCCTCAGCCTTTGATATTAAGTGATGTCTGGGAAGATTTTATGGAGACTGGAAGACACTGGATAGAGGTGTTTGGTGACACCGACACCGTGCAGGAGAACGAAGGTCCAAGTCTGGACCTTCAAGCAAGACTGGTGTTGCCTGTCTTGCTGTATGGCTGTGAGATTTGGAAGCTAACCAGTGACCAAAAGGACAACTGGATGTTTTTGGTAATAGGTCTTGTCGCAGGATCGTTGGGTATTGCTAGAATGGCTTTGTGTCAAAAGAGCGGTGAGGTACGGACACTGTAGCTTCATTTTCATTGTGAGAGAGCATCAGCTTTGACATTTTGGCCATATGGTGTGTTTCTCTGTGTATGATACAGCACACAGGTGCCCGAGGCCAAGAGGATGCCCACGTTTCACCTGGCTATGGACGATAGGTGGTTATTTTAGAGATGTGGGACTGGAGCAGTTGTCTGCCTGTGTGGTTCCTATCCAAGGCCAAAGGCAGCTCCATGGTTTTGTGGATGCGGCGACGGATAGCACAAGTAAAGGCTGCATGTACAGACTGCCCACTGTAATCAAAACAATTACCCTTCTGACAAGGCAGAAATGGAAGACTGCTGTACCAGACTGAACAGGCATGGTCAAAATAACAATGTATCAGTGCAAACACGAACAGCTTTTTAGTTTTAAGCTCAAATTCCCAATATTTCTGCAGAGAATTTAAGTTTATAAGAGATTTTTGTAAACAATCTTGAAGCAATAGCATAACCAGATAAAGACTGATTGAGAGTCACTTCTAAATATGTGATCACTGCTTTTGATACATCATTTCCACCAGACTTAACATCAACAACATTTAATGATGTGTAGCCATCTATTTGAAGCAAACAAGATGGTGTCTGTTTTACCTAAATATAATGATTACCTATTCTAAGTTAACTACTCATTCACAGATTCAAGTTCTACACTCACAGCCTTTTCTATCTCTGATACGTCATTTTCCGTCACCAACAAAGCTGAGTCACCTGCATACAGAAGTAGCTTGTGCATCACTGCCACCTTCAAATCATTTATATATATCAGAAATTGAAGACGCCCTAGAATGGAACTCTGAGATGCACCACACAATATACTCTGAGAACTGGATAATGTACCGTCTGTGTCTACAAGCTGTGTCCAACCTGGAAGATATGATTGGTTGGATTGTTGTCCTCCTGTTTTCACTCTCACCTGGTTCTGGTTCCTTGATGGAACTGTTTTTCAAGAAAATTAATTGTGCTGAATCATGCACAACAAAGCAAACAGTAAAATGAAAATAAATAAATGCGCACTAAAAAGAAGAGAAAAACTAAAGAATTAAAAAATTTCTCTCAATTAATTATTAATTGAATTAATTATTAATTGAATTATTAATGAAAAACTGAGTCAGTTTTTCTTTTCTTTCATTGATGCTGTGCCCCTCCTCCTCCACCCCTCCTCCTCTGCTCTCTCTCTCTCTCTCTCTCACACACACACATGTCCGTTGTTTTTCAAACTCTGAACTTTTTGGAAACACAAAGCCTTTCAACTGTAAAATAAACTACATTTCTGAATGTATCTTCACATACAGACACAGAAAGACCTCTGGATTGTAGGCAGGGCTGGACTGGGGAAATTTTTCAGGCAGGGCATTTTTAACCAAGACAGGCCACCACCAGGTATCGAAGGGGAAAAAAATTAAGCCTGCTGTGACAGTGTGTTTTTTTGGTCCCTTAACCAATCAATGTGCACCAGGAGACACATACATTTTAACACTATAAGAAGCATTATGAAAAGGTCTCCCAAAATACAGTTATCATAGGCTTATCAAAAGTACGATGTATTGACAGTAGGTCACATTACTTTTTAGACATAATAAGTCATCATTTCATTCAGACTTGTTACTTAAATTTAGAAACAGAAATTATATAAAAACATTTGTTATAGAAATACTGTAGGCTATACTATAAATAATATATCATTACTTGTGTGATACAATTCATCATATAAAGCAAGAAATGACTGGATGACTGGACCAATGACTGGATACAAAGGTTGAACTTTTGAAACTGCAATACACAAAAAGGCCACAAGATGGAGACAGTTGTATATCTCACTACAAGCTACAAGTAACATCAAGGATTTCTTTTATTACCAATTTGTGTTGCTAATCAACTTAGAGAATGACTCTCAATTTAAAGTAAAATGTTAGGTATGTGAAATTATGCCAGGACTTGGGAAAATACATTTTAGACAGGGACGCCACCACACCGCAGACTGTGCAAAACAGCATACTTCGTATGACCGACGCATGACCGTCACACAAATAGAATAAAGAGTAAAGAAACAACCTGGCGGCGACAGCATGGTAGCTAGCCATGCACACCATTTGCACAGGTTGCATTGCTAGGCTAGGTTACGTGACTGGCAGAGTTAGCACGAACAAAAATAATATCCAACCTTAATTCATATCTGAGTGACCCAGTTAGACAGCACTTTACTTCAGACCAGAAGATCAGAATGTCTCTCTCACACACAGATGTCTGATTTATGAACAAGTTAGGTTGCTGTTCATCAATTAATAGCTGAAGTTAACCTTCACTTACTATCATGGCTGTAGTGGTCCCCGCCTAACTTTATAGTCACCCTTTCTTGACTTCAATGAAAATATATACTTGTTTTATAAAAAGTAAAATAAAGACCTCTTTCTTGACCTCATATTTAACTGTTGACAGCACTGTAACAGTAAAACTTGTAATTTCTAACCTACATTATTAATAAATGTAACTATTCAATTCTTTCTAATATTTTTCTAACATTTAAATTTTCTCTAAACAGTTTACTTGTCTAAATTATTATTATTTTAAGTAGTATTAGTAGTTGTAGTAAAAAAGGCTTCAAAACTGGACCTTTAATCTAGGGGTGTTGTGGGGGCGGGGGGGGGGGCATCCTTGCCCCACACCCCCATTCCATTTGGATTAGCCCCTGCTTTGGCGTTTGAGTACAAAGAATGGATAACATTTATTTATGCAGAAAACATGACCAGATTTACAGGTCAGAAAGTTTTATTGTGTTTTCACATCATGTGGTCCTCAGAAAGAGAGTTTAGGTGCATTTGAGTGGAAAATAGTGTTAGATGTTGACGCGTCGCGGAGGATCAGCTGTTTTAACGTGCAGATACGGAGCAGCTCAGCTCTAAATAAAGGAGGAAAAAAGCATAAAAATGTCTTCGTAAAGCTCAGTGCAGTTTGCTGTTATCACCGCACTTTAAGAGGTGACGACGAGTCATAGCTGCTACAAAAAAAAAAAAAAAAAAACGAGGATGAAAAGCTCACAGCTCGCTTTACTTCGTAAAAAAAAAAAAAAAAATCCGCAGGCCAGTAGGCCATCAGGCCACGGTGTGCAATACTATCAGTCCAGCGGTGACTGTAGGACTCTAATGACAGGGTTAATTTTTTTTTTAAGACACAGTTTCCAGCTGCGGCCATTCACAGCTCTGTGTCCACATAACGTGCTGACTCTCTGATCTCTGCTGTTTGCGATTTGATACGAAGAAAATGAGAAATATATTTGTTATTACTTTTATTGGTTTAAAATTGCAAAACTATGATGCTATAAGCTTGAAATACGGTCAAACTGGTACATTTTCAGCAACACTTCAGTTCATTTTTCAGAAATTCGGTGCTGGGTGGCACAACCAATTTGAACCCGAGAGCCGGGCAGAACTTTGCAGTACGGGCGGGGCCACCTGGCGCCGCCCACCGTGGCTCAAACCCAGGTGGGTGTTATGACGGGACTAATACATTCTTGGTAGGCTTCAGCCCCATCAAGCTCCAGCGTAGAGCCGCCTGTACATGTACGTGTCATTTAAGCAGGACATTTCACAAATTTTTGTATTGCATTACTGTAAATCCTGTCTGTCACAAAAAAAAAAGAAGAATTGTTAAGGGGAATTGTTATACAAATTGTTAAAAATCTGGCCTAAATTAAAACTACTCACTGCTGTATTTTATTCTGTTTGGCATAAATTCTACTGTAAAACAGCTTGCTCTGATTCATACTGACACAGTGGAACCTGTGCATATTTTGTAACTTTGGCAACTGAAAAACGCCTACAACATGAAAGTGCTATAGACACAGAATCAATGCCGTATAAAGTATAAAGTTTGTACCTTCAATAAACCATTTACAAGAAAAAGTCAAGTGACATGATCACATAATGCGAGAGTTCAGTAACACATTCAGAAAGTTTACAGGCCAAGGCTTTGTGTGCACCTGTGTGTGGGTGGGTGTCAATCTAAAACCTTACACAGAATACACTGAATACATTCCAAGATGCTTTGGAAAATGCTGATTTTCCTTGTTTTTCCAAATGGACAGGTTTCGTTTTATGTTTCTCCTTCTCCTTACTCTATATTTGTCTATGTCATTTTTACAGATGGTTTACTGGCAGTCCACACTGCAAAAAATTCATTTTTGTTTAGATGGATCCACTACCACTGTTTGTGTATATCAAAATGCAGAGCTATTTTATCACTATTTTATGAAGTTACTTTATTAGGAGCTGCCGACAACTTGCAACTAATAAGTAATGTAAGCTAAGGTAACTTTTTCCACATAAAATTGTCAATTAAGTGCAAAACAATATTGTAGTTGAAATTAATTAAATCAACTGAACATTATTACTTAAATCCCTAAAATTAACAATTGCAATTGTATTGAATATAATAGTATTAATTACATTTAAAACCCCTGTGTTTCATTTCTTAGAGTGTAGGGTTACTAGTTACTTAGATTACTGGTTACTTTATTAGTTACATTCAGCAGCTGTTGACAAGTTGTCCACAGCTGCGAATTAAGTAACTGTATAAAGTAACTAATAAAGTAACTTTTCAAAGTTACTGTGGCAACACTACCGACTAGTCAATTAATGATTTTCCATTTCCCAACCCTAAATTACACCAGTAGAATGGAAAAGCTGCCAGAAGGCATTAAATCAAAGTGCAGAACAAGTATAGCTCCATAACAATCATAACTACAGCACCCCACCACCACCAAAAATAACATAATTTAACAAACGCAGTTCAGATAAATAGTTGTAAAGCCAAACACATTTAAAACTACACAAGGAGGATTGCTACATGTAGGAAAACCAATATGGTGGATAAACCCCTGCTAATTGTGTTTGGAAACCCCATTGTTACGCTCCACATGGAGTCTGACTGAAAAACACTCTTCCTGCCATCTTTCCAAACGTGATTTAATCTGTTTTCTTGGGTTAAAGTCCTTTTTTCTTCCACTCTGAAAGAAAGTCCCGGGTTTGAATCGTTTGAATATATCTTCAGTTTTGTCTTGGTGGTGTCCCTCACTCGTCTTCTTGTGCCCTTTTTCAGGTCTTGAGAACTGCTTACTCTAGACAGATTTATTATTCAGTACCTCAATGTTGCTTTTAATGATTGAAATTAAGTCCAACACATATTCAGTGACTTGGAAACATTTATGTATCCATCCCTACTCTTATATCTAAATAAAACTGAATATAAAAAAGACTATTTGATTATACATTTTATGTGTCTGTTCTTTTGTGTGTGTGTGTGTGTGTGTGTGTGTGTGTGTGTGTGTGTGTGTGTGTGTGTGTGTGTGTGTGTGTGTGTGTGTGTGTGTGTGTGTGTGTGTGTGTGTGTGTGTAAATTGTTTTATTGTCCAGTTTCGGTGTTTAATGTGTTTTTTAAAGGAATTTGAATCTTCTTTTTATGAAACTGCTTCATAAAGTTTTTTTTATTTTCACTATATGAAAGTGTTGTTGTTGATGAAAGTGTTTGATTAAATTTGATGACCTCAAAATGCATTAATTCACATTTATTTCTGTACAGTTTTTAAATTCTGTTGTTAAAATTCAGGGATCCTTTGGGCCCAGTACATACACTGCACTTTTAGGTTTTGACAGCACTCCTGTGGTCAGTGATTATGCAGTTTAAATATTTAATGATGTGAATTTAAATTCATCTTGAAGATTTTTTTGCATTCAGAATGTCAGCTGAAAGTGCTGTACAAATAAATGTATTAATAATAATAATAACAACAACAATAATAATATAACATACCTATTACATCAACTGTTGAGTTTGTCATTACTGGCCAGAGGAAAAAAATATTTGCTTCTCTCTCTCACTCTTGCTCTCTATTTAGGTCATCTTGTGTAATTCCTGTGCACACTTTTGTAATGTTACCAATTTACTATTATTATTATTATTGTTGTTGTTGTTATTATAACATCTATTACATCAACTGTTGAGATTATCATTACTGGGCAAAGAAAAAAAATTTGCTTCTCTCTCTCTCTCTCTCTCTCTCTCTCTCTCTCTCTCTCTCTCTCTCTTTCTTTAGCTCATCTTATGTAATTATGGAGCTAAATCAAGGCCAAAAGTTTTGTAATTTGAAAATAAAAAAAGATTGAAAAAATAAATTTTGAAACTGAAAATTCAATGTTTGTTCTTGAATTTTATAATCATTTAAAAAGTATTATCAAAATAAAAAATAAGTGTAAGATATATATTTTTCAGTTTGAATAAATTTTTTATTCAGCTCTGTAATTTTTTTTTGATCAAATTTATTTTCATTCATTTTTTTTTTTTTTTTTTTTGCCTTCAGATCTTTTTTTCACTTTCAGATCTTATTTTTTCAGTTTCAAACTTTTGGCCCCGTTCTGGCGTGGGAGGGCGTGGCTTCGATTGAGAGGGGCGTGGAATTGTGAGTGACAGCAGAGGAATCAGTCCTCACATGATGTTGCATTCAGGAAACGTGGGTACTTTGATAGATAATGACTCTGCTCCTGCCTCTGTCGTTTATTTACTACGCGGCTGGCGCGTGAAAGAAAATAGAGAGAATGAAAGCTTATTACGAGGCTTTAAACCCTCGAGATAAAGCTGTTTATTGTGATCGATGCGTAGCAGTTGGTTCAGTGGATCCGTATGTTGTACCGGATAGTGAATTTAATGACGATGTAACAAAGTTGACCGCCCGTAAATCCAAATCCAAAGCCGCCCGGAAGAGTGCTCCGGCTGTCGGCGGTGTTTAGAAGCCTCACCGTTACAGGCCCGACACCGTGGCGCTGAGAGAGATCCGCCGCTACCAGAAATCCACCGAGCTGCTGATCCACAAGCTGCCGACCAGGTCAGCCTCGCCGGCCTCCTGCAGAGCATCACAGCGGAGCTCTGAAAGCGGAGGTCGGTCTTGAAATCCTGAAGATTTCATGCGGCAATGCTGCGCTGTGTTCACGGTCTTGTGTGCATTTGGGACACATCGGTTTTTTTAGGTATAGGTGTTAAACTTTACAATCTTGTATATTTTCCAGTTTTTAAACATCAAAAATGACCAAGAGTGGTCTAGAATTACTTGTAATAGACATCTTTAGCATCACTTTATTTACAGATATCAAGACAACACAGTGGAGAGAAAGTGTTAAGTCATTACTTATCAAAGTACCCACGTTTCCTGAAAGCAACATCATGTGAGGACTGATTGCTCTCCTTCTTCTTTGTCTTTTGGCTGTTCCCGTTAGGGGTCACCACAGCAGATCAATCGTTTCCATCTTACCCTGTCCTCTGTATCTTCCTCTGTCACACCAACCACCTGCATGTCCTCTCTCAGCACATCCATAAACCTCCTCTTTGGTCTCCCTCTTCTCCTCCTGCCTGGTGGCTCCATCCTCAGCATACTTCTCCCTATATACCCTGGGTCCCTCCTCTGCACATGTCCAAACCATCTCAATCTTGCCTCTCGGACTTTGTCTCCAAATCATCCCACCTGAGCTGTCCCTCTGATATGTTCATTCCTAATCTTGTCCATTCTTGTCACTCCCAAAGAGAATCTCAACATCTTCAGCTCTGCCACCTCCAGCTCTGCCTCCTGTCTTTTTGTTAGTGCCACTGTCTCTAAACCATACAACATAGCTGGTCTCACTACTGTTTTGTAAACTTTCCCCTTCACTCTTGCTGATATTCTTCGGTCACAAATCACTCCTGCCACCTTTCTCCACCCACTCCACCCTGCCTGCACTCTCTTCTTCACCTCTCTACCACACTCTCTGTTACTTTGAACAGTTGACCCCAAATATTTAAACTCATCTACTTTCACCACTTCTGCTCCTTGTAACTGCACTATTCCACTGGGCTCCCTCTCATTCACACACATGTACTCAGTCTTGCTTCTACTGACTTTCATTCCCCTTCTCTCCAAAGCATATCTCCACTTCTCCAGACTAGACTCAACTTGCTCTCTACTCTCACTACAGATCACAATGTCATCTGCAAACATCATAGTCCATGGGGACTCCTGTCTGATCTCATCTGTCAACCTGTCCATCACCACTGCAAACAAGAAAGGACTCAGAGCTGATCCTTGGTGTAATCCCAACTCCACCTTGAATGAGTCTGTCATTCCAACTGCGCATCTCACCGCTGTCACACTATTCTTGTACATGTCCTGCACTACCCTAACATACTTCTTTGCCACTCCAGACTTCCTCATACAATGCCACAACTCTTCTCTTGGCACCCTATCATAAGCTTTTTCTAAGTCCACAAACACACAATGTAACTCTTTCTGTCCTTCTCTGTACTTTTCCAACAGTATTCTCAGAGCAAACATTGCATCTGTAGTGCTCTTTCTCGGCATGAAACCATATTGCTGCTCACAGATCTTCACCTGTTTTCTAAGCCTAGCTTCTACTACTCTTTCCCATAACTTCATGCTGTGGCTGATCAGCTTTATGCCTCTGTAGTTACTGCAGCTCTGCACATCACCCTTGTTCTTGAAAATAGGAACCAGCACACTTCGTCTCCACTCCTCAGGCATCCTCTCACTTTCCAAGATTTTATTAAACAATCTGGTTAGAAACTCTACTGCCATCTCTCCTAGACATTTCCATGCCTCCATTGGAATGTCATCTGGACCAACTGCCTTTCCACTCTTCATCCTCTTCATAGCAGCCCTCACTTCTTCCTTGCTAATCTCTTTTACTTCCTGATTTACTCTCACCACATCATCCAGCCTTTTCTCTCGCTCATTTTCTTTATTCATCAACTCTTCAAAATATTCCCTCCACCTTCTCAGCACACACTCCTCACTTGTCAGCACATGTGCATTTGGACTGATTGCTCTCCTGTCACTCACAATTCCACGCCCATGTCAATCCAAGCCACGCCCTCTCACGCCAGAACAGGGCCAAAAGTTTGAAACTGAAAAAATAAGATCTGAAAGTGAAAAAAGATCTGAAGGTGAAAAAAAGAAATATGAATGAAAATAAATTATTTGATCAAAAAAAATTACAGAACTGAATCAAAAATGTATTTGAACTGAAAAATATATATCTTGCACTTATTTTTATTCTGATAATACTTTTTTAAATGATTATAAAATTCAAGAACAAAACTTTAATTTTCAGTTTCAGAATTTATTTTTTCAATCTTTTTTATTTTCAGATTACAAAACTTTAATTTTCAGTTTCAAAATTTATTTTTTCAATCTTTTTTATTTTCAGATTACAAAAATTTTAGCCTTGATTTAGCTCCATATGTAATTCCTGTGCACACTTTTGTAATGTTAGCAATTTACCTGCAGAGGGCAGCGTTAATCTAGTTTTTCCATTGTTTTGCCTCACTAGGGAAAGAAAACTCAATTCGACACTTACCCATCAATAACACAGCACATGCTTTTCCTGATTCCTGATTTGGAAATCAATTGATAAGAATACAATTTATAATAAACTGTAATTGCATTGGACTTGCTGGTGCAGAATATACATTTCAAAGTGATGTTACAATTAAACATCTGTAAATAACAGTACAATAAAATTGAAATATGTTGGGGCAAAAACACAAAACAAAAATATATGCAATAACTAATTTAAAATCAACCCCCAAAACTCACTCAGAATAATTTCTGTAGTATCTAAAATGTGGATTTCAGTGTAGTGATAAATATCCATGTGCAGCCTCATATCAGTAAACCTTTATACAAATTATGTGTAATGTGGTATTTATACTGTGTGATGTTGTGGTGTTTACAGATAACTAAGTAATTGAATGTGACAATAGTTGCAGTGTGTTCCTGCTAACTATAGAGGAGATATGGTTTAAATAGGAAATCCTCTGGCCCAGTGACAATACTGGTGTGAAAAGGCAGTAAGATACTTGGCATGCAAAATTCAGAGGAACGCTATCCTCTGTCTAATTTCATTACTCTACGTTTCCTCAGCTTAGAGCCAATCACATAGTTGGCTGCTCTCTAGCAGGGGTCACATATAACAGCCGCTAAATTGCAACATTAGGCCTGTCCGGCATACCTCAACCCATAATCTGATTATCGGATCAATAACACGGCAGCATTTGATGCATAGTTAGGATGACTGCCTTCCTCTCTGGTTACACATAGCTGGCATTCAGCACATGTTCCCACTTTGTAGGTGACAAAGTGTGAATGTGAGCGGGAATTCAAATGGAAAACCCAGAGTTGACCAGTGACAATTTGACCGGAATACTGGGATTTCACTGGAAAGTGCAATGCAGCTCTCAAGTGGGAACAAAATGTCAAAAACCTTTCACAGTGATAAAAAAGATTATAAATACCTTTATAAATATTGATAAAAAAGGGTGAAATGTGTTGCCACGTCTCACCTTTAGAAATACATTCAATTTTTAGGTGGCAGCCTGCAATTTATAAGAAAATTAAGTCGTATTTGTTCAGGTTTTAACTTTAATTTTATGACTGAGGGATCGTACAGGAAAATCAGTGTTCATTCCACTTACATGGCATTAAAGTTAATGCTATTTAGAGTTTATATCATTCTCACAAGATCTGTTTTGACATTACTCTTTTGATAGTGTTAAAATAGTAACTTTTTAATAGTTTTAACTTTCTGGTCCTGTTCGTGTTGCTTTATGACATATGAAAGCTTATTCCCAACAATGCTTTACATCTGCCTTCGCATAGACAGAGGTATACCTTAGAAAAAAGGCCTCAGATTGGGTTTGAACCCATAACCTTTTGGTTATAAAGCAGCAGTTGTCATAGAACCACCATTACAAACAATTTTTTTTTCTCATTTCTCAATCAATTCAGAGTTAAAATAAACTTGGCAGAGTTAAGATTACACCTTCAGATGGTTACAATTACACTTGTTGCCAGTGTAGTTTGAGAGTGTTCTTCAGAGATGGTTTTAAAAATCAACTATACAGTTTGTCTCTGAGATTTTAACATTCCAGGATTCTGGCAAGTCTGTTTATTTTGACTTGTACACTGACAAGGAAATCACCCCCCAACCCAACCGTCACCCCAACCTCTATTTTGTTATTTTGAGGTTTGTCAATTGATTAACAATTACTTTTAAAGGTGAGATACATTTTCCCACAAGCTAATATATGTCATCAGGTGTATTAAAACTACATATTAAGGTTTATTGTCAAAACTCCAGTTGCAGACATACATTTACATACACTTTAACTAAAAACCTTTCACACTGTTTTCCCCTACAGCACATTTTCCATTATATCAAACAATATCAATGTTTAATGAGGGCCCATGACTTGCTCTGCATGGGACACCAGTCCATTGCAAGTTACTTCTCAGGTAAGTCGGGTGCCTATTTACAGCTGGGTGGACTGAGACCATTTCAATGTCTAAATTAACACTTAGAAATTACTGAACTTTTGTTACACACAATAGAACATCAGGATCATGAGTGAAGATCTGATGAAGGAGTTGGAAGCATCAGATAGAAACATGACATTTTACTACCTCAGTCACCATGACCTAAACACCTGTTGGCCACAGAGGAAGCCAATAATTAAAAACCAGTGGTGTCAAAAGTACACACATTTGTTACTTAAGTAGAAGTATAGATACTGTAGTTTAAAAACACTCTGGTAAAAGTTGAAGTATCAACTTGACCTCTTTACTCAAGTAAAAGTGAAAAAGTATGTGCTCCAAAACCTACTTAAAGTATAAAAGAATAAAGTAACCTTAAAAAAAAAAAAAAAAAAAAGGTAGATGCCACTATATGAACTGAAAGCTTAATTTAAAAACTGATTCGTTCTACATGTGGCCCAAGACCCAAAACCCAAAATTACCCCCCAACACCACCTGCACAAAAATGTTTCAATTCTAGAAGCTGTGAAATGCAATCTGGGACTATTCCAGACGATAAACTGGAGTGAGTGCAGCATCCATTTAGTGAAGAAAAAAAACGACTTTCCTTATTCAAATTCATTCCAGTAGTATTCTGCTCTTACTACAACCCCTGGCAAAAATTATGGAATCACCGGCCTCAGAGGATGTTCATTCAGTTGTTTAATTTTGTAGAAAAAAAGCAGATCACAGACATGACACAAAACTAAAGTCATTTCAAATGGCAACTTTCTGGCTTTAAGAAACACTATAAGAAATCAAGAAAAAAAGATTGTGGCAGTCAGTAACGGTTACTTTTTTAGACCAAGCAGAGGAAAAAAATATGGAATCACTCAATTCTGAGGAAAAAATTATGGAATCACCCTGTAAATTTTCATCCCCCAAATTAACACCTGCATCAAATCAGATCTGCTCATTGACATTGACCCTATGCCATGACATTGACCCTATGTGTCTTTTTGCAAGGAATGTTTTTGCAGTTTTTGCTCTATGGCAAGATGCATTATCATCTTGAAAAATGATTTCGTCATCCCCAAACATCCTTTCAATTGTCCAAAATATCAACATAAACTTGTGCATTTATTGATGATGTAATGACAGCCATCTCCCCAGTGCCTTTACCTGACATGCAGCCCCATATCATCAATGACTGTGGAAATTTACATGTTCTCTTCAGGCAGTCATCTTTATAAATCTCATTGGAAAGGCACCAAACAAAAGTTCCAGCATCATCACCTTGCCCAATGCAGATTCGAGATTCATCACTGAATATGACTTTCATCCAGTCATCCACAGTCCACAATTGCTTTTCCTTAGCCCATTGTAACCTTGTTTTTTTCTGTTTAGGTGTTAATGATGCCTTTCGTTTAGCTTTTCTGTATGTAAATCCCATTTTCTTTAGGCGGTTTCTTACAGTTCGGTCACAGACGTTGACTCCAGTTTCCTCCCATTCGTTCCTCATTTGTTTTGTTGGACATTTTTCGATTTTTGAGACATATTGCTTTAAGTTTTCTGTCTTGACGCTTTGATGTCTTCCTTGGTCTACCAGTATGTTTGCCTTTAACAGCCTTCCCATGTTGTTTGTATTTGGTCCAGAGTTTAGACACAGCTGACTGTGAACAACCAACATCTTTTGCAACATTGCGTGATGATTTACTCTCTTTTAAGAGTTTGATAATCCTCTCCTTTGTTTCAATTGACATCTCTCGTGTTGGAGCCATGATTCATGTCAGTCCACTTGGTGCAACAGCTCTCCAAGGTGTGTTCACTCCTTTTTAGATGCAGACTAACGAGCACATCTGATATGATGCAGGTGTTAGTTTTGGGGATGAAAATTTACAGGGTGATTCCATAATTTTTTCCTCAGAATTGAGTGATTCCATATTTTTTCCCTCTGCTTGGTCTAAAAAAGTAACCATTACTGACTGCCACAATCTTTTTTTCTTGATTTCTTATAGTGTTTCTTAAAGCCAGAAAGTTGCCATTTGAAATGACTTTAGTTTTGTGTCATGTCTGTGATCTGCTTTTTTTCTACAAAATTAAACAACTGAATGAACATCCTCCGAGGCCGGTGATTCCATAATTTTTGCCAGGGGTTGTAGGATGCAGCAGTTTTCTAGTTTGGCAGATAGTTCTGGAGGAAATCACGGAAGAAATTAACAAACTGAAAATATGGTTTGACCGAAACAAACTGTCATTAAACAAATAAAACAGGGATGAAATGGAGGTGTAAGAGTCACTAGGTGTTCACAGGAAACATTTATTTATTTCTGTATGTATGTATGTATTTATTTATGTATGTTCATTGTTAGTTGCTTTTATATTTTATTTTCTGTTGTGTTTCTATTCAGGTTCTTTTTGTCTCTTTCTCTGAAATTGTATATAATAATCATTAGATTATTAATATATAAACAAAAATAAATTTAAGAAATATTACAATTTGAAAACAAATGCACCCAAACGTGAAGACAGCTGGAACTGCTTCATGCTAACTTTTAACATTGAAAATGCCATAGACATGCTAACGCGTTAGCGTCGCTCCCGTTTTTAAGTTATAAAGTACATCTATCAACTGTTTCAGAAGACTATAACAGGTCGGTTTAACATAGAAAAGGTAAATCATACTCACAGAAGTATGCTCTTTAGGGTTTTAGCGGGGGAAAATTAAGCGAAAGAAAGAAAGAATAAACGAAACAATAGGTCGAAGCATTGCTTCAGTCTGCGAACCACTGCTTCGATTGGTTCAAAATCCATTCCTTTATCTTCATTGATCCATGTTTCTGATATAGCAATTATGTTAAATATTTTTTTAAATTGACTTAAATATTCTTTAATGTTGTTAAAGTTTGCATACAGACTTCTGCTGTTGAAATGGACTATTGATAATTTGTTATCCGTTTTAATGATCCGATTAAACTGTTCATCTGTATAATAGCAACAACTGTCATTGATATTTGAGAAGAAATTATTGTCTGGGTCTATGTCGTGCTCCAAGTCCAGTACATTGTGGTCTGTGTATTTAAATGTTCTCAGTTCTAGTTTTCCATGATCAGCAATCCTGTGAGTTATATCCTTCTTGTCTCCAGATGTAGATGATGTAGTAGATGAATAGGTTCCTCTGGTCTGTGTCATGGTGTTGTGATGTGTTTGTGTCCTCATACCTTATTGAATGTGTTTGTCCAGTTCCTCGATGTTCTTGATTACCATAACCTTCGCTTGTTCTGGTGTTCCGTTCAGTTTGATGAATGTTTTGCAGTTGGATGTCCATGTCTGTTGAATTTTTCCCTGCTTTTTTAAGAGACGAGCTTTCCTGGCGATGTCTGCGTTTCTTTTGGTCAGATGTTCATTGATGAATACGTTTGTTCCTTTGAGTTTCCGTCCCTGTTTTAACAGTGCCATTTTATGTTTTCTGTTGACAAACCTCATTATAACAGCTCGCTTGTCTCCATCCTCTCTCCTGGGCAGGGGGTGGCACGCTTCAATGTTATTACAGTCCATTCGAATACCTTTAGATTGCAGGAAGTCAGCCACTTGTTGTTCCACTGAGCTGGCCTCCTGCTCACTGGCCTCCCCTCCGCTGTCTTCTGACACTGCCCGTGCATAGGATCGAGGTTTAATATGAATTCCTGTAATAATAACGTCGTTCATCCTTGTGTACTGTTCCAACTCCGCAACACGGTTCTCCAGGTGCACCAGACGCCGGTCTTTCTTGGCATTCTGGATCCGGAGAGCCTTCACTTCTTCCACCAGCTCCATAATGGATTTCTGCTGCATTTTAACAACAGAGATTTCCTCAGACAAAAAGTCCAGGGACTTCTTGATATCGTCTCCCTCCTCCGCCGTCAGTGCCTTCTTCGGACCCATGGTCAGATAAATCCGCTCTGGCACCTCGGTAAAGCCACGCCGGTGGAACTGCGCTGGCACCTCGGGCTTCAGGTGGAGCCGCGCCGGTGGAACTGCACTGACGCCTCGGGCTTCAGGTAAAGCCGCACCGGTGGTACTGCGCTGGTGCCTTGGGCTTCAGGTAAAGCCGGGCCGGTGGTACTGCGCTGGCGCCTCGGGCTTCAGGTAAAGCCGCGCCGGTGGAACTGCGCTGACGCCTCGGGCTTCAGGTGGAGCCGCGCCGGTGGTACTGCGCTGGCGCCTCGGGCTTCAGGTAAAGCCGCGCCGGTGGTACTGCACTGGTGCCTCGGATTTCAGGTAAAGCCGCGCCGGTGGAACTGCACTGACGCCTCGGGCTTCAGGTGGAGCCGCGCCTGTGGAACTGCACTGACGCCTCGGGCTTCAGGTAAAGCCGCGCCGGTGGTACTGCGCTGGTGCCTCGGGCTTCAGGTAAAGCCGCGCCGGTGGTACTGCGCTGGCGCCTCGGGCTTCAGGTAAAGCCGCGCCGGTGGAACTGTGCTGACGCCTCGGGCTTCAGGTGGAGCCGCGCCGGTGGTACTGCGCTGGCGCCTCGGGCTTCAGGTAAAGCCGCGCCGGTGGTACTGCGCTGGTGCCTCGGACTTCAGGTAAAGCCGCGCCGGTGGAACTGCACTGACGCCTCGGGCTTCAGGTGGAGCCGCGCCTGTGGAACTGCACTGACGCCTCGGGCTTCAGGTAAAGCCGCGCCGGTGGTACTGCGCTGGTGCCTCGGACTTCAGGTGGAGCCGAGGTGTCAGCGCACATCCACCGGCGCTGAAGCCAAGAGTAACAAGGCTGTTTGTTTTAAAAATGTAAGGAATAGAAAGCACAGATACTTGTGTGAAAATGTAATGAGTAGAAGTCAGAAGTAGGCAGAAAAATAAGTAATGGAGTAAAGTATAGATACCTAAAAAGTGTACTTAAGTACAGTAACGAAGTATTTGTACTTCGTTACTTGACACCTCTGTTAAAAACAGACTTTTTTTTTAAAGAAAGGGTCATTGTGATCAACTGCAAACTTTTCTCAAGCTTTTTTCATGTAAACCTTAAGTTTGAATATGTTTAGCCTGTCATGGCTATGCCATGGCTAGAAACCCCAACGCAGAGAACAACACAGGTAAAGTTCCAAGTCTTTATTCACAGTACTGGTGATGGTAAGTAAACTGCAAATGATCACACAATGACCACAGAAGCACAGAGTCTTTGAGCCCACCTGCAAGCAAGTAATCCAGATAAACAGGCAATAGCTCAGGTTACACAACAAAGAGAGCCCGCATGTCAAAGGTGTCTATTTGGGCACGAGTAGAGTGGCAATCCAAAACACTGAAGCAGAGTTAAAACACAGTTGCCAAACATACAGTGTCAGATGACGGCAGGCAAAACTCAGGAAGCATGAGAACAAACTGACTGGAAACAGGATGTCAAACACAAAAAGAATAATGCAAGAAGACTAGCATGGGAGCTAGATGTTCTGCTGCTGTGACAGGCTGTGGGCTCTGTAGAACTACTCCACAGATGGTGATGTGAAACATCTTTAAAACAACTATTTAGAGGTTGGTAAGAAATGGCCGTTTTTTTGTTTGTTGCTTTCAATGAGGAGCTGCTCCTCACCACACCCAGCTTTCCCTTTTGAAAGGAGAAATTTTAAAGGAGTGTGCATTTGCCCCCAAAAAATACTAGATGGGTGCAGATTGCAAAAAAAAAAAAAAGTCTATGGCATACTCTATGTCAAAGACATTTAAAATGGGCTGAAAATAATTAAGTAGTTTAAGGCAATGAGTTTCCATGCAATTTTCCCTTAATGCCAACTAATTCAGGATACAAGTGCACTAATATACTGCTGCAGGTGACTGGCAATATGTGCAGGCAAGAAGAGTGTGCATGCCTGGTGAACCCATTTCTGGGTGTTGCTCTCTTTAAATACAAATATACATAATGATGTATTTTAGACCTGGTATTTAAATCTACTACATGCAAATAAAGTTCTATGTTAACATAACTTGACCCAGATTAGCACCACCATGTGTAAAAACTTGAGATGTTTAAGGCAAATTAAACTAATTCAGGATAAGAGTCCACTAAAACACCACTGCAGGTGACTGTTGATTTAATGCAGGCAAACTGGTTGCATGCTTTGTAAACCTGCTTTTGTAAGGGGTGTCTGAGTGTTGTAGTCTAAATACAGAACCACAGCTGTGAAAATTTGGCCTGGTTTTGGTGATCTAAAGCACAAACACTTCCTTGTGACAGATGATATGAACACAATCTTTGTGCGTGACCATAGCTTATTTTTAGACCATCACCCCCTGCATTAGCATAAGCAGTATCATGGTCTAGAGACCATGGATGTGTGTATAAAATGACATCTGCATTGTGCCACTCTGGTAGCAGATAGAGCTCAATATTTTTGTTAACATTTTTTTTTCTGTTTTCCAGTTAATTTTTTTTTAAAGAAAAAAATAATCTTTTTGTACATTTTCCAAATTCTACTGTGCCTAGACATTTTGCACAATACTGTCTGTTTTGAATATACAGTAACTGTTGCTTGTGTATTACTTTAAATCACATGATGAAAAAACCAAGAGGTGTCAGAATTGACCATATTTTTTTTCTTTTTTATTATCACAATCTTATTGTACACAAAAAAATGAGAGAGGACACACAGAAAGCATTCAAAAAAATGTATGAGAAAGTCCAAATTCAAAGCATCTCAAAATGACAGAAATAAAGAAGTAAAACAGAACTTCAGTACGTTCTGATAATCTGAACCTGTTTTTGATATGTTTTTCAGAAAAGATCTTTATTCCCTTTCCAAAAATCCTTCACAGATTTAACATAATGTAACCTTTCACTGGAAAACAAACTGAACCACAGTAAATTCAGAGCACTGGCCTATAAGCAAGAAACAACCATAAACACCAATAAATAGAAACGCTTTATTTCAGAGCGCAAAAATAATATAACTGAATGATAACTGCTGTGATTATTTCTCTTATCGCTGCATATTGCATTTGTGAAATGCAGATAATTGGATAATCATAACCACAGTACAAAAAGAAAAAAAGTATGCGACACAGATAATCAGGGATGTTGGAGGAAATCTCTTCTTGTCACTCTTCACCGCTCCGTCCCTGTGACCGTGCCTCTCGTCCTCTTCAAAAGTCTGTTGTGATCCTGTCTTTCCAAGTCCAAACAGGTCACCGCAGCTTATGCTTTGCCAAAGTCTATGGTGCACCGGCAGTAACACAGAGACCCGGAGAGCACTACGGCACAAATGAGACTGCAGAGCGCGTTGTCCTCCATGTGTTATCTCCATGGTGCACATGCGTCAACCTGGAGCGGGGCTGCGTTCTGGCAGGGGAGGCCAGGAGCACAGGGACCAGTTGGATAGACGAGGATGGAGTGCACTGAGGGGGTGGGTGCGGGTTGGATAATGGGACACGCTGCTTCAATAGCAGAGCGGGTCCAGGGACTAATTGGATCTGGTAATGGCTGGTCAATGTGACTGAAGGGCTCGTTAGAACCAGTACAGCTCCTTGCCTTTCTTGTGTTGCTGGAGGCCTGCGAGAAAAGGACAAGGAAACAATGAGGACAGCGACGGCACAGAACAGAACACGGGTTGTCATGGAGCCTACTTGTGCCAAACATCCTATTTTAGAGGTGGAAACAAGAGCTTCTTTGGTGATTAGGATGTGCTGTGTGGGTCTGTGTGTGGACATTCATTATCGCACACACCTGTGTGTCTTTGTGTTATGTTTGAATGCATGTGTACATATATTTATACACCCATGCATATATTTACTCATGTATGTATATATATATATATGTGTACACACACACACACACACACACAAGACTTTTTAAAACAAAGATAAGCCTCGGAGCATCTCTAGTTAGCAGCTTTGACAACATCATGGAATCTTGTTTCTAAAAAAAAATAAATAAAAAGTTCAAAGGGAAATATACGGATACAATGGTAGAGCTCTAACCAGGTTGACAAAATGTAAAACTCAAAGCAACAGGATGCAACCAATTTTTGTGTTTGTTCAACTTAAAAACATTAGTTAGATGTTATCTACTAATATAAGCAGCAGGTTGATCATTGTTTGGTTGTTGTTCGGTGGGGTTTGGCAGTGTCCCACAGCAGCTGAAACTCAAGGTTCTTGAAATGGAGCAATACTTCCACCAAGAGTTCTAGTATTTACAGGTTGAGTAAATACAAAAATGTCCATGGAGCTGGGTTCACTGTAAAACCATGATGAATTAATTTCATTCACAAATTTGTTGAAATTGAATGCATAAAAATTTTAAGTCACTCCAATTCTTCAGTGATGAAGAACATCATCTCTTAGTTGATTCCTGAACAGAATGCTGTGGACATCCACAGTCAACCTAGAGATGACTGTGCAAGAGTTTGTTTAACAATGGAATGCCGGCGCACACCAACCAACACGCGGTCCTTGACAGATCCTTGGCCTGGGCCGATGGCTGGGAAATCCCAGACGATCGGGGTCTGAGGACCTGCTGTAGCCTTCATAAACCTCTCACTGCTGTTGGGCTACAAGCCATCACCTCTTCCACCTGATCCGTTGTTCAGGACTTCGTGTTTCACCAGAGCCCTGTTAGCCGTCTCATGTTAAGGGTTCCTGTCGGGCATTTATGGATACCATAGTGGCCATGGGGCACACAAGGTCCCCAACGTGCTTCACCGCAACAGGCAATCACCTACTTGAGCCATTATCCAGGTGTCACAACGCAGACAAGGGGTTGGATTTCAACACCCAGAAAATTTTATGGGACACCGATTTTAATTCAACTGACATGTCACAGATGTTAAAAAACAAACAAAATGGGGCGGGGGTATTAACTCATTTTGTGGCTACAGTAGCTGTTTAACTCCTATACAGCTGCACTGTTGACAACTATTGCCCACCCCACCCAAATAAAATAAAATAAATCCCAGAAAAGAAGTGTATTAATTGTCAAAGCTTTCACTCAAAAAAGTGAATGTGGTTGGTTGTGCATTTTATAAGAGCTATTTGTTTTCACTTAAAACATATCTTTGTTATATTTACTCAAATAGTTTTTTGAGTGCACCTAGTTAGATCAACTTAATATTTTTGCTTTCAGTGAACCTGTAATAATTTTGTGAAATCTTTTTACAAAATAAACTTAAATAATGTCAATGATTCAAACTTTTTTTGAGCGTCAGAGACTTGATTGTGAATTCAGCTATGCACACACACACTCATCTTCAACTGCTTATCCAAGATCAGGTCGTAGGGTGGGCACACCCTGGAAAAAGTAAGGAGGGCACACCCTGGATAGGACGCCAGTCTGTCATAGGGCCACATAGACAAACACATTCACACCTGCCTATGGACAATTTAAAGTTTCCAATCCACCTAACCTGCATCACTTTGGATGTGGGAGGAAGCCGGAGCAAACACAGGGAGAACATGCAAACTCCACACACAAAGACCATAGGTGGGAATCGATCCCATGACCTTCTTGCTGTGAAGCAACAGTGCTAACCACTAAGACACCATGCTACTCTGAATTAGACTAAATGTATTTAAATAGCACCAAATCACAACTTTAGTCACCATAAGGCACTTCAGAAATGTAAAGTCGAACCTTACCGCCTCCCCGAGCATGCACATTGGCAACGGTGGCAAGGAAACACAAACAATGTTGCAAATTTTTTAATATGAGGGTTGCTAAAAAAAAAAAAAAAAAAATTAAAAAAAATAAATAAGAGAATGTGTTCTTTGATCTGTTTTTTACAATTATTTATCATTGAATGATCAAAGGCAACTGATTTTTTGTTTTGTTTTTATTTTGAAAATGAACTCTGTATCAACATTTGTTATTTTATTGAATTAAAAAAGAAACCCCACAGTTGTGTAAAGAGGTGCAATGTGCTCAAAGACTGAACAGTTTTTCAGTTTAGTGTCTTGCTCAATGGCACTTCAACTGTCTTCTACAATCAGGGATTGAACCCACAATTGTGGTGCAAATCAACACATACTGCTTTCTGGAGAAAAACTCCAAGTTGTGGGATCGCTTCCGTTTTCCATCTTTCAGTCTTTCTGTGTGTAGTTTGTATGATTTCCCAGGGTTTTTGTGGGTTCCCTCCATGTGCTCCGGTGTCGCAGACCGAACGGTTCCCCCTAAAAATCAGTCCGCCTTTTGCATCGTTGCATGCATCATTTCGGAGCTTTGCTGCTCATCTAAGACGGAGTCTCTTCACCCAAAGTAATCAAATGGATTAATGGGATTATTAACCATCAGATGACAAAGTAAAACCTCTAAAATCATTCTAAAGTCAGTTTTAGGCAGAAACGTAGCCGTTTTAAGCAGAAAAGAGGCGAAACTCTATGACGCTTTGAAATGACAGACACGTAGTGAACGCATCAGCTAGCAGCTTGTGTAGCTGCGGCGCTCTGATCGCTTCTTCTGCCTTTTATGATGAAATAATGCTGAATTTATGTGGAAATGATTGTTGTACAAAAGCTTCAGATATCTGTCACTGAGATAGACGATGACCGGAGTGCAGTTTGAAGCAGAAACAAGGTTTTAATACGTGAACCGTAGCGAATGACGCAAGTGGACTGATTTTTAGGGGGGACTGTTGAGTCTGCGACACCGTGTTCTTCCCACTTCCAAAGACATGCTGGTTAGATGAAATGGAAACTTTAAATTGACCGTAACTGTGTGAGAGAGTGAATGTGTTTGTTTGTCTGTATGTGGCCCTGCATTAGACTGGCGTCCTGTCCAAGGTTAAGCCCGCCTCCCGCCCTAGGACTGCTGGGATAGACTCCAGACCCCCCATGACCCTTAACTGGAGTAAGTAGTTATAGAAACTTAATGACTGACAGGTGTGTAAAACTTTTCACATTCAGTTCTTCCAAAACGCTTTAGTTTTTTTTTTTTGTTTGTTTTGTTTTAAGTATTGTAATGCTCACACTCACTTTAAAAGCAATTTATAAGCCAGAAATGGGTGATTGGGTACCTGAATCCATGTTGAGGGCCAGGGACTGGCTGACGTCTCCTGGTGGGAGCAGACTGGGCCAAGAGGGAGACGGCTCCAGCTTGCTCACTTCATAGTGGCTTGGCAATGTTGGCAGGTGAGGTGGCCGCACCGTGGGCATGAGCAAGGGCCCATAGTGAGGCTCTAGGGCCGTGGGTGAATACAGTTCATGGAGAGGCCTCGGGGGGCCGTAGGCTTGAGCTTGGGTGTAGCCCCAGGTCTCTGGTGGGTGAGAGTGGGAGTGTGGATGGGCATGTGGGTGAGGATGAGCGTGTGGGTGCGGCAGACCCGGGTGAAGCCCAGAGGAGTATGGGTCCATGGAATAAGAGGGTGCTCCCGTGTCACAGTGGGAGCGGTTTTGGGGAGAGGTGTAGTTACTGTCCCAGAAAGACGGAGGGAAGCTTCGTCGACTGCCAGGCGAAGGGGTATCTGCAGGAGGGAGGGAGGGAGGGACGGACAGAGAGAGAGAGAGAGGGAGGAGGCATGACCAAACCAAGTCACAAACCGTTGCACAACTGTGCAGTGAATCGCTTGATTTATTGAGACAAATGGAAAAGCTGGAGCTGCGCAACAGGAACGAGCCGTGTTAAAACGTAGATGTCACTCACATGACGGCTACACCCTCTGGCCCAGATATCTTCCCCATTGGATCATACTGTCACACGGTGCTAGCCCCAACAAGACACAGAAATAAACACTGCCAACATTCTGCGAGACAGAGCGAACGGGAGAAAACCAGGGAGAAAGAGTGAGAGAGAAAGGTAGAACAGCAGGCATCCCTGTGTCCTAGGGTTCTATATAAGGCTGACGCGCTGACCTGGACGGAGCCCAAAGCCCACTTCGCCTTAAATCACGGCCGTGGTGACATCTCTCACTCTCATGTCAGCCCAGTGCCTCTAAAAGTCTCACCCCACACTCGTGCACACACTTGGACATGAAACTTTGGCCGTGTGCTGCCCCTCTCTTCTGTCTCCTGCACCCCCACCTGTTTTCTCTGCACCCCCCGCCCCCCCCACCCCTTCTTGCCCTTCACAGAATGTCAGCGAGCCATTATATTTATTTTAGCAGCATAGTTTTATATTTAGATTTTCCTCTGAAAAAAGACTCCACGCATGCAGTCTGACAGCTAGTGTTTCCTTCTGCCTTTATGTCACAGCGCAGGCAACCCGGGCTGGCAGGCACGCGAGCGACTGGGCGGCCATTGTGGGGCGAGAGCTGGAGCGAGAATCAGAATGGCAGCCGGCGAGACGTTTGAAGGGGATATGCCGGCGAGGCTGTGCGCTTACGGCCATGTATAAACATAGCATCTGTTGTGAGGCAGGAAGTACGTATTCATGTCGAAATGACGAGGTTTGGCAGCCCCCGGGAAGAGACAGTCAGGCGGACCAAGAGTGTCTGCGGAACCCTAAACATACGCATGAGGACCATCCAGTCCATTCAGACTCTCTAGAAGACTGGAAAAAACACTTTTTGTGCAATCACCAAACAAAAAGGAAAAACTAGAGTGCTCAGAGAGCACAAACCTCCAACACTTCACACTTATCTCTGGAACTAAATGTTGGCAGGATTACACAAAATCTACTTAAACAATTTCGTTGGAACTTGTGGAAAGGCGTGGGTATAGGCCAAGGACAAAACCATTAACTTCTTAGATCCATTGAAGGAGTTGGATACAGGATTTTTTTTTTTTTTTCATTTTAGTCCACTGTACGTTTTTTAGCGTTTTCATGACTACATCCGTCTGATTTTTCTCTTAATTGTTTCTTCCTTGGTCCATACCTCACCCCTTTCACCAAGTTTCAAGAAAATCCGTTTAGTAGTTTTCAAGGATTCCTGCTAAGAGACAAACAGCACAAAAAATTACCTCCTTTGACGGAGGTTCATACGCTAAAACCGAAATGGTACTCAGTAAGATGCATACAACCGGAAAGGTGGAACAGTCTTCAACATAACAAAATTATAAAGAAAATTATAAAGAAAATGCTCTAGAGATCCCCCCTCCCCACATATATATGTTTCTGCAGGAAAACCAAAAAAAGTATACATTTTGCATCCATTTCTCTGCATTATATACTTTACAAAGACCTTCACAAAGGTTTATTTTGTCTGTCCGTCTGTCTGTAGGATATCTCAAGAAGACAAATGGATTTCAATGAATTTTGACACAAAGATAGCCCTCAGGTTAAAGAAGAATATATTCGAGATTAAGCCTGATAGGGATCCAGAATCACTTTTAATTTAGATTTTAATAATGTCTATCATTGATTTCCAAGTTATTTGCACACTGGAGAAGCGTCCAGCCACCTGTACTTCAGCTATCCTAAAGGGAAGTGGCTATTCGCACGGCCGCCGTGTCCATAACTCTCATTTGGCTATTCGGACAGCAAGACTCTGGTGGTAAAACTTGGAACTACTTGTATAAACAAACATACTGCATTAAATGAGAGTTACGGACACGGCCGCCGTTTGAATAGGGTCGGCCTTTTGCCACCAGAGTCTTGCTGTGCAACTACTGAAATGAGAGTTATGGACACGGCCAAATTAAAAAAAAAAAAAAATCATCAAAATCGAAAAATATTAAAAGAGTTCAGACATCTTGAATGCAGTATGTTTGTTTATACTAGTAGTTCCACGTTTTGCCACCAGAGTCTTGCCGTGCGAATAGCCACGGCCATCTTAAAGAGGAACTCCAGGATTACTCAACCTGGACCCTGTTTTTTTCTTTTTTTTTTTCTTTTTTTTTAGGTGTTCTTGGGTTACACTTTTCACTCTGGACAAAATAATTTAAATAAGTCCAGTTTTGTTTTAGAACGCTGCTGGCTATACAGCTACACAATGTAAGTCCATGGGGCAAACTAAAAACCCCAAAGTCAACCGCATTTATTTTATTTTTTATTTTTTTGCCACTGAACAGGTGAAAATGTCATTAGAAGTGTCCGACAGCATGGATGGGATCTCCACAGAGGTAAATGTGTGTGTTTACCTGAGTAAACGTAAAGAAACTTTTTAAAATGACCAATTATACGGTTAGCTTCAGCTACAGTTAGCTAATGACATTTTCGCCATTCCGTGTTGAAAAGAAGTAGTTTATGTTGAGGTTTGTATCTTGCCCCATTCACCCTATTGAGGTTTCAAATCTCACAAAATCTCAGAGAGGTGGCTACACAGCGAGATGCCAACAACATTAAGAACTGCTAATAAGACACCCAGATAACGCTGCAGTTTCACCGCTGTACACAGACAATGGTATCAACATCACAAAGTAAACCTCTTTGTATATTGTGCCTAAATTTCTCATGAATATATTACGTAGGTTTTATATGTTATTGTGTTTGTTTTATGTAAGCATGTGAGAATCATTAGAATGAGAATTGCCTTGAGCCGCAAATTGTTTCCTTTTCTTGTCATTGTTGGGGAAAGTGAAGTTTGCTCTCTTAACGTCCTGCTTATTGTCCTTTACAATGCTGTTTCTTCCAGAGTGATATATATAAGATACCTGAAATTTGGTTTGTGTTTATGAAGTTTCAGTTAAAGGTAGCAGAGACAGAATATTTGTTGTAGCAAGTGTTCAGGGGTCTCATGCATGCAGTCTCAAATGTTATGAAAGGCATAAAAATTTACATTTTGGTAGTTTAATGTTCATTTGCAATTGTTGTCATGTGGTTTGTCCATGTTGTTTTGACTGCAATGCCTCTTTGGTGCACAAGGGATTATGGGATATCTCAATTGGGCAAATAGCATTACGTTGTGTAGCTATAGCCTGTGACCATGTTAGCATTCTAAATCAATATGGGGTTTAAGTTTTAATTTTTTTTTTTTTTTTGTGCAGAGTGAAAACTTTAAGACAAAAACACGTAAAAAGAAGGTCCAATGAAAAATTTTGTTGTTCCCCTTTAATGACAGCAGATAAACAGAGGACTGATGAGCTTTGGCAGAAATTTATGCTGAGTGCTCTCTGAATTTATGAGGATTTGACGTACAGCACATATTGAAAATAACCCTCTCTCACAATGAATTATATGAAAAAAAAAATAATTTACATATTTTTCTGGATCCACTTGAGTAAATTCTGCAGCTATTCATCATCTTTCTGCCAAATTTTATGTAAACTGTTTTGGAATAATCTGTAATCTGTCATGATTGTCATTATATCTGACACGCAGCAAGAGCATCATTGGTGACTCCAGTTATTCCAAACGTGACCAAGAATTTTGTTCCATTTTCACCCAAACAACAACTAAAATGTAAGCACACATACAACTGTGTTCACAAAAGAGTCACAAAACTCTTTTTGTTTTTTTGGACAGCCAACAGCCCATGCCCTTTATGACCTCTGACTCTTGTGCCCTGACCTCATCAGGGACACCAATTCCCACAAGCACCTTCTGGGTTCTGTTACCTGAACGCATCACATGTCTGACACACTGCAGCCTCAGACGGTGTGACCTCAAACACGAGCACCTGTGCTCACGTAAACTGCAGAGTGGCAGAAGCTCCAATTGTCCACAGGCCAACATGAAACTTTATGCCATACAGATCACACATAGATGGCAAAAATTTAGAGTGACACATCTTAGGTTTAATAGCACGACTATAAGACTCTTATTGATTTGACAGGAGTGCTATTTTTTTCTTTCCAAATGTGCACAGTTAAGAATCTCCATCAGACAGAGTTCCATACAGGCATCAATCAGGCATAAAAGGTTGTGCAAAATTACATTATCTATATAATATATTAAAGGAGGAGGGGTAGAGATGAATTGTCATTGGTTTTTGGTTTAATGGGCAAAATCGATTAAGTCCATGGAAAATAGGCTTATTTTTGCATCAACTGTGTAATATTTCCAAATGCTCTTGTGCCACTTTTCAACAACCAGTGCAAGAAAAAAATATAAACCATAAGATTTTTTTTTTAGACATAAATAAATAATTTACATAGCAATTAATTCTGCATTTTTATTTTTGAACAGTGTGCAGATCGCTTTATTCGTTTGTCACTTTATTTTATCAGCTTTCACCCCATTGGTCACTCTTTTCGTTCTTCTCTATGTTTTAAGATGCGTAAAATCGATCTGGATTGAATCTAATCTTGATTAAAAACATCAGATTTTCCGATGTGTCGAATCATGTGTGTACAACCCCTGGCAAAAATTATGGAATCACCGGCCTCGGAGGATGTTCATTCAGTTTAATTTTGTAGAAAAAAAGCAGATCACAGACATGACACAAAACTAAAGTTATTTCAAATGGCAACTTTCTGGCTTTAAGAAACACTATAAGAAATCAAGAAAAAAATATTATGGCAGTCAGTAACGGTTACTTTTTTAGACCAAGCAGCGGAAAAAAATATGGAATCACTCAATTCTGAGGAAAAAATTATGGAATCACCCTGTAAATTTTCATCCTCAAAACTAACACCTGCATCAAATCAGATCTGCTCGTTGACATTGACCCTATGCCATGACATTGACCCTACGTGTCTTCTTGCAAGGAATGTTTTTGCAGTTTTTGCTCTATGACAAGATGCTTTATCATCTTGAAAAATGATTTCATCATCCCCAAACATCCTTTCAATTGTCCAAAATATCAACGTAAACTTGTGCATTTATTGATGATGTAATGACAGCCATCTCCCCAGTGCCTTTACCTGACATGCAGCCCCATATCATCAATGACTGTGGAAATTTACATGTTCTCTTCAGGCAGTCATCTTTGTAAATCTCATTGGAACGGCACCAAACAAAAGTTCCAGCATCATCACCTTGCCCAATGCAGATTCGAGATTCATCACTGAATATGACTTTCATCCAGTCATCCACAGTCCACAATTGCTTTTCCTTAGCCCATTGTAACCTTGTTTTTTTTTCTGTTTAGGTGTTAATGATGGCTTTCGTTAGCTTTTCTGTATGTAAATCCCATTTCCATTAGGCGGTTTCTTACAGTTCGGTCACAGACGTTGACTCCAGTTTCCTCCCATTCGTTCCTCATTTGTTTTGTTGTGCATTTTTCGATTTTTGAGACATATTGCTTTAAGTTTTCTGTCTTGACGCTTTGATGTCTTCCTTGGTCTACCAGTATGTTTGCCTTTAACAACCTTCTCATGTTTGTATTTGGTCCAGAGTTTAGACACAGCTGACTGTGAACAACCAACATCTTTTGCAGCATTGCATGATGATTTACCCTCTTAAGAGTTTGATAATCCTCTCCTTTGTTTCAATTGACATATCTCGTGTTGGAGCCATGATTCATGTCAGTCCACTTGGTGCAACAGCTCTCCAAGGTGTGTTCACTCCTTTTTAGATGCAGACTAACGAGCAGATCTGATATGATGCAGGTGTTAGTTTTGGGGATTAAAATTTACAGGGTGATTCCATAATTTTTCCTCAGAATTGAGTGATTCCATATTTTTTTTCCTCTGCTTGGTCTAAAAAAGTAACCATTACTGACTGCCACAATCTTTTTTCTTGATTTCTTATAGTGTTTCTTAAAGCCAGAAAGTTGCCATTTGAAATGACTTTAGTTTTGTGTCATGTCTGTGATCTGCTTTTTTCTACAAAATTAAACAACTGAATGAACATCCTCCGAGGCCGGTGATTCCATAATTTTTGCCAGGGGTTGTAGATTGGCACGTTAACCCCTCACGCGTTCATCATACCTGTGCCCGGATGGTCTGGCGCACGCCGTTTGCCCTCTCCATCCATGTAAGAGCTGAGCGCCCTGGAGAAGTGTTCGTCCACCACGCTGCTGATGTCTCCTTGATAGTAGGTGAAGAGGACGCAGCGCGAATTCAGGTACTCTGCTTCGGGGGCCTCCTGCTTCTCCTTGGGGCCCTCCTCTGGCCGCGAAGCCGCGGGCGTGTAGGAGGATGAGGAGGACGAAGAGGAGGAAGAGGAAGAAGTTGATCCTCCGGTACCCGGGCCCCCAGACATCCCTTCGGGACCCCTGGGAGTGTCCATAAAATCCCGGCAGTGAGTCGGAGCGCTGCTCAAGCTGGCGGGTGCCTGTCAGGGAGGAGTTAAAGGAAGGACAGGGCGAAACAGGTGTTGCAGAAGACAGAGTTGGAGACGTTTTGACATAATGTCTTTGTGTGTTAGAGTTGGCATGTGTGAGCGTGTCCGTGTGCGTTAAGTATGAAGCAGAGCATTTGGTTTTAAGACAAATGCAGCATATTTAACTCTCATAAAAAATCCTGCAAATTAAAAAAAAGACAAAGTCGACAAATGCGCGTTGAAATTGCTTTTACGCATAGGCGTAAACGTGCGTAAAGACTTTGGCGTTGACCTCAACGACCCTTCTCCCCATTAAAAGTAGAAATACGAAGACATATGAGAAGAACATGAGCGAATTTTCTTATTTCCTACCTGTAAACTATTGATAAAAGCAGGAGCAGTCTGTGCGTACGGTGCGTAATGTCCATAGGCTGGGTACATAACATCCAAACAGCTCATGGTAAATGAGCGGCGGCTTCACTCTTCTGCGGGCTTTGCTGAGAGGAAGAGCCAAAACATTCCGTTTATGTAGCAGAGAATGGAACTCGGTGGTCACCGATCAGAGGTGAAAAGCCCGTGCCAGACTCGGCATGGTCACTGCAGAAAGAGCGCACCTCTCCGCTCACTCTGTGTGCGCCACAACAGCTGCGATTGCAGATTATGGAGCGGATCGTGGAGCAAGCATGTCCTGTACATCTCCTGTCAACCCCTCCCACCTTTAGCAGCACCCCTCCATACCCCGCATCTCCAGCACTCCCACCACCTCCCCCACCAAAACGACTATTTCCATTCACTTTTATGAATGTGACTATAGAGAGCCTGCACTGACTGTATACTTTTCAAGAATAAAGCCATTTTAACTCGTTTTTTATTATTATTTAAGAATTGTTTGAATCAAAATGCTCTGCTCAAAGTTTATTCACTTGTGCTTTATTATGTTTCAACACCAGAGGGCGCGAATCAACTCTTTCGAAGCAGTTAGTGATGTAATGAGCCCCATTTGTGGACATGTTCCAAAATATTGTTGTTTCAAAGGTTTGAAATGCCCTGAACAGTGTTTCAGGTTTACCGTCAGTCACTAATTTGCAGGACCTATAAAAGGTTTTGTTATCCTCCCCAGTCAAATGTTCTATCCATTCCTTAATTCTGGTTTAAGTTTTCCATTCTGTTGTAAAACTTGTCCCATATTTGACTGTGTGAGCATCATGTTTATCCCCATCGCTGGAAGCTAATGCTGCGTTCAGAACCCTTGTAAGCTTGGAAATACCCAACAGCCCTATTTCTGGAAAAAGTGCGTTCATGTTCATGAGATTACCTCGGAGGCAAATATGGATCAGCTATCACAGCAGCATTAGCATAACATTATCTTTTGGGCTACATTCAATCGTCAGACACATTTTTGCTGATGTGTGGTGCTATAAAAGTAACTAATTGTATATAGAATGTTAATGTATTGCATATAACAGTAATGTCTTGTTACAATTTCATTTCAAAGATGCAATTTCAACATTGTTAACTTTGTTATCTAACCAGTCGCAAATGCGGCCACCATGGCTGTGATGTCAGCTCAGATTCCTCGGGCTTCTCAATTTCTTCACAAGTTTCCAAGTGGAAATTCTGTCCCGACTGAGCATTCAAGGAATTTTTCTCCAAGCTAGTGGTCGTAATCTCCGACCTTCCGATGGTTTTGAACGGAGCATTCATTTGTTACCTTGCACTCACGGAAGGTGTTTGAAATCTTAAATTGTTAGCTTAACACGTACGTAACGTGAACACTATCTTAAATTGTGAGCTTCCCTTGTAAAATAATGCTCACGTAAGGCAGTCACTAACAATTTAAGAATAAACTTAGCATAACGTGTTAACAAATGCTCATATAAGGTGCTATCTTAAGTTGTTAGCGTAACTTGTTAGCTGACACTCATTTATGGTGGTCGATATCTTAACTTGTGAGCTTGTTAAGTGATGCTCACTTAAGGCAGTCGCCATTAAGTTGTTAGCATAATTTGTTAACTAATGCTCACGTCAAGTGATCTCTTTCTTGAGTTGTTAGCGTAACTTATTTGGTGATGCTCATTTATGGTGACGTCTTAACTGAAGGCAGTTGCTGACTTCTTAGCTGATTCTCATGTAACGTAGCCACTATCATAAGCTGTTATCTTAACTTGTTATCATAGTCACTATCTTAATTTAAGAACTTTATCTGATGTTCACGTGAAGGCAGATATTAACTTGTTATCTTGTGCTTATCAAGCTACATGTAAGTATCACAGCTATTCCTAATTTCCTGTAATCCATACAGCCTCTGCCAACCAAACAAAATTGCTTTTTTTATTTTTCTTGTGTATCAAAGTTGACCTCTGTCTAATGATGCCATCCTTATTATGTGCTCTTTTAATCTGGTGAGTTTCAAGATGGAAGAATACACTGTCATTGAGTTACTGCTTAAAAAATGATGGGATGGACTAACATACTCACTCATCAGGGGCAGATCCAGAGGAGGGGAGACATGGGGGCACCCTCCCCCTTCCATCAACCAAAAAAAAAACAAACAAAAAAAACACCCCACCAAATGTTGTTTGAGAACCTTCTATTTTTTAAAAAGGTTTTAATAGAATAGAAGAATTTTTAAATGTATCTAGCTGAATCACTTGTTAAAACAAGTGATTCAGCTAGATACATTTGTGCCAGACCATGATTCAGCAAGGTGTAGCCACAGACATTTCAAATGTTCTCTGTTACTTGTCATAATGTCATAGCATCACATTTAAGACTGTACAATACAGTTTCAAATTAATAATAATAATAAAGAAACAGTCCATGCTCCCCCTTTTATAAAATCCTGGATCTGCCCCTGCTCATTACATTTTTATGTGCAAACCCTATGTTGTTACCCGTTCAGGAGAACTTTTCAGAAATTATTCCTCAAAATACACATTTAGAATATCTCCTATAAGCATTGAACCAAAATTTTAACCTTGGTCTGTGACCTTGGCTTTTAACCAATTTTTCTCAAAAGTCAAAGCAGTTTGTTCTTGACTGATCCTCAGTAATTCCACTGAGTTTGGCAAAATAATATCAAAACTCTGAGTTACTTTGTTCACACACAAAAAGACACACAGGACTGAAAACAATACGCACATGTGCGTCACAAAATCCCACAAGCGTGAAACCAAACATGCAAAAGCAGGCAGAAATTGTTTCCCTACCCACATTATATGCAGATCAGCTGAGCGTTAATCATAGTGCAGAAAATAAAAGGTTAACTAGAACATGATCCAGTTACAAAAATAGTTGTGGATGAAATCATTTTCACTTCATAAATATAGCAGCAGGACAATGAGGGCATGCTGCATGCGATTCAGTGACTTTTACTTGAAAAGTGTGGCTTCGGTTGAAGCTGAAAGTATATTTGTGGTCTTAAAACAGCTGTCAGTTTCAAAGTAAACCTCCAAGTTATCTGAAGCATTTAGTGGGTTTCTAGAATTACACGTAGGTGTCAGCTATAGGTCTGCTACACTGGTTATACCAACAGAAGGGAGAAAGGGACTCTGCACAAATCTACCTCAAATTATCACCTATCATCCGTGCAAACCAAATGATGATGTCACACAAACACAAACGCA
Source organism: Thalassophryne amazonica (assembly GCF_902500255.1). NCBI lineage: Eukaryota > Metazoa > Chordata > Actinopteri > Batrachoidiformes > Batrachoididae > Thalassophryne > Thalassophryne amazonica. The sequence goes on from NC_047121.1 coordinate 48,249,037, forward strand.
GCCCGCTATCACAACAAACACGTGCATCAGCATGCAAGAAGAAAAAAAAAAACAAAACAAAAATCCTGCGAGTAACAAGTTGGATGCATTCTCCCAAATGATTTTTCTTGTTTTAAGAGATTAGAGTTGCTTGTTGTTCAGGCATGCCAGTCTATTTGACAGACAGTATAGAATCCCTGGGAGATAAGTGTGGAAAATTTGCAGAATTCCATGGATGAGTGTCAGATGAGTTGGAATGTCTCTGAAGTATGCTAGTGGACGAGTTCCTTGGGAAGTTACATCGTCCCCTCGACTGCATTTGTGACATGACCAACATCTCACTATGCATACACCACACATAGTAGGAATAACTGGTGAAAGCTTATTGGCATACTAATGAAATGAGCACACTCTTAAATAGCGGTGGATAAAAGTGACACGTGGCACGTTCATTCTGGCCTGGACGAGCTCCACGGTGATTGTCTGGGAGTAAAATATGCATGCAAACAAACACAAATAGGCTTAAATTTGCAAAATGCATTTTAAAAACAAAAAGATTAAAGCAAATCTGATTTTTTTGGAGCAATAATCATAAGACGCTACAGATTGCATGATGTGGAATATAGGGCTATGCATCGTAATGCAGGGTAGCACCAGGGGCACGGACAGAGGCAGTGATGCAATGTAATAATGTTCACTGTTACACCAACGTGATCAGCAGTTGCAGCTGACGGAACAGAAAGAAAGCCACTATTAGCTTTGACGGACATGAGTATTTTGCTCCTAATTTCCCCCATGCTCATCATCATATACCGTATGTTTCTGGATGATCACAGGTGTAGATTGGGGGGGTCTTAAATCAAATTAAACAAATGCTGTAACACAAAAATATGCAGTTGTGACACACCTAAAATAAACAAGTAAATAAAATGTTAAAATATACAATATATAGAAAAATAACTGTACATTTTGTGTTTAAAATAAATAAATGACTTCAGAAAATAAGCCACTGCTTTGACATAGAAGCAGTAAATCACATGCAGTAGAAAAATCTGAATTGAGTTATTCAGTGGATTTGAAAGGGCTTGAAACACTAAAGCTGGACAGACACTGTACGATATTTTCAATTGTACTCGGCTCCACCTCAAACTGTACGACAAAACCGCACGGTGTAAAAGTTCAGAGTGCAGCCCGATGCTCTGATACGATCTGCGTTCAAAAACCACACGTCGGACTCGTGTTTCCGGAAGCAAAAGCTTTTTTTTTTTCTTCAAATGGGAGACATCAAATTAAAAAAAAAAAAACAATACAAGACTTTACATGAGTTGAAGAATAAGGGGGAAAAAAGAAACAGAAGCTGCTCTCCCAAAGAGATGATCGCTGTTTATGCTCTCTCCAATTCCACATCGGTGTTTGCACTTTGCACATGCACAGTGCGAGAGGTTGGGGTAAATTGGCTTGTAGACGCTTGTAGCGCTGCTTCATCAGCAGGATACCCTCAGGAGGGCCGACCAGAATATCAAACAGGTTTGATTGTCATCCGACCATACGATTACCGATCGGTAGGTGGTCGTGAGCGGTTAGACGCAGCTTGTTACTCCATGTATACTACACGACGCAGGATGCACGATTAAGCTGAAGCTCTGCATGATCCAAAAAAAAATTCTCGCATGAGTGAAAAAAACGGCTCAAAAAGGGCCCAAACTTGCAGTGTAAGCCCAGCTTTAATGAATCAACTGCTTCAGTTTTGAAGACCTCTAAAGACTAAGTAAAGCAATGAGAAAATCTTTTATGAAATTTTCGAAACACTAAATGAAGCCGTTTCCACAGAAAATGTTGCAAAAGGTTCCAAACACCAAATAAAAAAATAGCAATGACTATTGGACAGCAGTAAGACACCTCCCCCCCCCCCCCCCCCAACTCCACCCCCAGAAAAAAAATCTATCCTGGCTACGGCCCTGCTTTGACACTACACATTTACTCTTTTTAATTACCTTGACATATCCAGTCCTTGTCCTTTTGTGTGTGTGTGTGTGTGTGTGTGTGTGTGTGTGTGTGTGTGTGTGTGTGTGTGTGTGTGTGTGTGTGTGTGTGTGTGTGTGTGCACATGTGAACGTGAGTGCACAGCACTGACACAGGCAACACTTGCCATCAAATGACCAAACTTGGAAGAGGGCAATAGAGACAACAACCACCGGCTTGCAGAAACACGGCAGAGATTTGCCCAGAGCCCCAGCTGGTGTGTTTGTGTTGGTCAGTGACGCCATGCACGCTAAAACCTTTGCATTTACGTGCAAGAGTTGCCTTTTATGCGTGTCCATTTACATTGATGTGTCCATGCTGAAAATAATCAGCGGTTACATCACTCCTTGTGACCCTGCTGCACATTTAGGCCCCGCCTCTTTTTTAGGAAAAAGATCTGAGCAGTCAAACTCTTATTGGCTGATATGTTGCAGGCCAGTGGAGGAAGTAATGGCAACCTGGTTTTATTTAGACCACTATTCTCAATGCAACACCACCATTAATAGTTTATGCTACAAATACACAAGCATATAAAATGTTACTGCACATATGTACATTTGTCACATCATTAAGTCATACCTGTTTTGTTTTGTTTTTGTACCGCACAGACAACTGCACAGGTGTAAAAAGAAATGCAGGTTTAAATTAAATGATAAAAACAAAAGAATAATAATCATGCATACACACATTTTCTCACATGTACAGTATATCAAAGTAAAATTTAATGTTACTGTGTGACTCTAATCACAACACTGCTGTGATGCTTCGAATTCACTGAATTGTTGAGCGAAAGCACACAGAATGTAAAAAAAGGACAGAATTTTCCCCATGCTGGTAACAGGAATAGGATTCCTCAGCAAGAAAAAAAAAAAAATGCAAATAAGTGGGTGACTGAATTGATCCCAGTCGGCTTGTGTAGGCCATAACTCAAAAACAATAAAGTCTATCATCTTGTAACTCGCCACTTTAAAAGAACATAATGAGAGCAAACAGTGTTGCATCTGGTGTTGTTCAGTGCATCACATAGGTTGAAAGACTAACTGTAGTTTGCCTTTGTAATGTCCCATAAATGTGTCTGCAACATACTGGTTAGTAGATGCTGGATTCATTATTGAAAATTATAAACAGCTGTAGCTGGACTTATGTCTCTACAGTGTGGACATGATGTGTGCTTGTTGCTGCATGTCACCCAGCTAACAAGCTAGCAATCACAGGGAGAAACAAGATGCGTCTCACCCAGTTAATGCGCTAGTAACTGTGAAGGAGAAGCATGATGCTTTCCGTCCAGCTAGCATACAAGCAACTGCAGGTAGAAATGTGATTAGCACCACTGAGCTAACACCCTAGCAAGTGCAGGGGGAAACGCATTAAGTTCTGCTCAGCTAATGCGCTAGCAACTGCGAAGGAGAAACACGATGCTTTCTGTCCAGCTAACATGCAAGCAACTGCAGGTAGAAATGTGATTAGCACCACTGAGCTAACATGCTAGCAAGTGCAGGGGGAAACGCATTAAGTTCTGCCCAGCTAATGCGCTAGCAAATGTGAGAAGAAACACATGCTCCACCCAACTAGCACATTAGCTAGGGATGTGGACAAGTAGGTCAGGGCCTCGATTAGGTTAGGTGACCGCATTTCCAGGAGTCGCACAGGGAGTTCCCTGTGATTCGCGCTGCTCTTGGCTGTTGGAGGGATATCCTGATCTATTTTTAAGTAGATGACGTAGAAGAATTACCCAGCTCCCACCTTGTGTTCGAATTTTCGTCACAGACAATCTGAGAGAGAAGTTACCAGATTTCTTATTTTTGCTTCATCAAAGTCACTTAAATTGTACAGGAAGGAAGAATAGGGATTTAAAAAAAAATCAATGTATAGGGAATAAAGAGTAAGTATTTCTCTTCACTTTTGCTGAATTTCAAAAGGATTGGCCATTTCACAAAGATTCTGGTCGATCGCCAAAATCCAGTGACTGCCAGTGTTGAGATGATATACCATTTAAAATGAAGTAGAACGAAGGAGAGGTGGTAATCCATCATTCCTGAAAATTTCATGAAGATATCTCGGATATTAAGGACGTTATGAGAAAAAATATGAAGGAACAAGTCCAACTCGGTCACAAAGGCCCTATTGTTTCATCTACTCATTAAGGCCAGGAAAACAAGCTTGATTCCCAGCACAAAAACACCCATACCTTCCTTAATACTTAAGATAATCACATGATTTTGGTGTCATTTTAAAAGGTGTTTTCACATTCTTTCTGAATTCACGGTCAGATTCTACTGTATATTGGTATGGGATAGAATTTTTATACACATCCCTACATTAGCAACTTTGGGGAGAAACATGATACCGTCTATGTGGGCAAATACAGGATGAAATACACAACAGAATGAGAAAATAAAGCCAGAATTAAAGAATGGATAGAAAGGTAGCTGGGATCGGTGGCAAAACCTTTCGTCTGTACTTCAAATTAGTGATGCAAACTCGAAACACTGCTTTGAGATGTTTCAAAGGGTTTGAAACACACATGTATCAAACTTTGAATCCTTCACAAAAGAAGGGCAACATGAGTTGTGCTAAGGTGATCCTCAATACTTCACTGTTTCAAAAACAAATATTTCCAAACTTTCATCTGATTTGCTCCATCTGGTGCTGAAACATATTAAAACACAAGCGAAGGAACTGGGATCACACTTTTTGAAGTTCAAATTTAAAGGCTACCGTCAGCGCAGGGGACTGTATGTGTATGCACAAGTACATTGCTTGTTTGATAGCGAAGGAAAGAACAAATTTAAACAGCAGTCTTGCGTTTTGGTGTCAGTTTTGAACACATATGAACTTGCATTGTTGTGGAGGTTTACACTCGATCACCTTGGTCTCTATGTAAATGTGTTATTGTAGGAATGCTTAATAGGATTTGAATCAAACTTGGTAGGCTCACTGGGCCTACAGGTGGGAAGAAGTGACTTGATTTTGGTTCGGATTGGTCAACGATTAAGAAGGTCAACGTCAAATTTACAGCACCAAGCTAATATAGAAGATCAAAATGACTGCACCATCCATTTGAGTGAATGTGTGTGTTCAACAGTAACATATGCAAAAGAAATCAAATGAAACAAACACAAAACCATTTTCTAATGATGTTTAATAACAGCTGATCACAAATTAAACAGATTCATCTGAGAGGTGGGGCTGAATTTTTTTTTTTTTTGGTTTGTGTGGGGATGGGGGGCGGGATTTCAGAGAATAAATTTCGGAACAACTGAAATAAGTACAAACGTGATTCTGACTGCGCTCGCCACACATGTGGCTCTTCTCTATAACTCGTTGAGATATAAACCTGAAACCATATATGCTACCTCCTGAAACAACAAGGCCTTTATAAAGGTCTCCGCCTGGCTCTGCCCCAAAGGGGTCGGACCTCAGGATTCCACTGTTGTTTATGTCCAACAAATCTGTGTGCATGTGTGTCTGTGGCCAAGACAGAGACGTACAGCTGCCCCGTTGTCCGCTTCCCCACAAACTCACCTCAGCTGTTCCGAATCATCACTTAGTGTCACTGGACACACACACACACACACACACACACACACACACACACACACACACACACACACACACACACACACACACACACACACACAGGTCCAGCTCATTCATCCTACACAAATGTCGGTGATAAATCCTCTGTGATAGAATGTACAAGTGTGCAGCTATTTTCCTCCTCAAACAGTTCACTCATTGTCCACATACAGACCACCAGGACCTCGGGATTCTACAGGCGTAACTCTACATTAAGTGAAAATCACATCAAATTCTTTGCATTTTGCTAAATTGTTTTGATAAATCCAGATCTGTTCTTGA